>NC_069502.1:38806857-38851857 GCF_027579735.1 Bombina bombina
ATTGATGGGTACCTTGTGGATTTTGAGAGGCAATGTGCACTACACCAGGTACCCGCAGAGGACTGGGTCACGATATTATCCGGCCGGGCCAGAGAGGCTTTTCGGGCCATTCCAGATGAGGAAGTCGGGGATTATAATACTGTAAAAAAGGCTCTGCTCTCCAGGTATGCGATTACACCGGAGGCATACCGGAGGTGGTTCAGAGACACTGTTATTAGCTGGTGATTCCTACGTTGAGTGGGCATATAAGGTGCACCGCACAGCATCTTACTGGATGGCGGGGTGCCAAGCCGTATCTGGGGAAGAGGTGCTGCAGCTATTCCTGTTGGAACATTGCTTTGACAAGTTATCAGCAGGAGTTAGAGAGTGGGTTCGGGACCGTAAACCCTCCACCCTGCATGAAGCTGCTCGCCTGGCAGATGAGTATACGGATGCCCGCAAACTGGACACTGCTACCACTAAGCCCCCTGCTAGAGTGGAGTACAGACCCCCAGTCACCCCAGCAGCTGCCAGTTACCAACCCCCGGCGCACCACTATACCACACGGCCTCCGGCCACAAACTACCCTCAGAGAGCCCGGTTCAATTCGAGGGGCTACTCACAACCTATTCGGTGCTTGGATGTAAGCAACTAGGGCACAAAAGAACAGAGTGTCCCCTAAATGCAGCGAACCAAGCACAGTCCTGGAGAAGACCCGTCAGCGGAATCCCACGTAACCCTCAGCCTGCGGCCCCCTGCGTAGAGGAGCAAGAATGCTGGGGCATCCTACATGAAGCAGACCTTGTGCAAGCTGCCCACTGGAATAACCGGCAACTGGTTAAAGTGAATGGGAAGGAGGTCAGTGGTCTACGGGATACTGGTGCTACCATGACCTTGCTTCAAAAGAACTTGGTGTCTGAGAATCAGCACACTGGAGACACTGTGGCTGTGAGGGTAGCAGGGGGCGCTGTGTTCTGCCTACCTGTTGCCCGGGTACATTTGGATTGGGGAGTGGGCGCTAGACCTGTAAATGTGGGGGTCATGAAGGACTTAACAGCTGATGTTCTCCTTGGAAATAACTTGGCCCCCCTTGTTTCTGCCTACGCTCCTATGGGTCCCGCCGATGTTAACCCTGTGACTACCCGTGCCCAGATCCGTGCAGCAGAGACTGACCCACCTGCTGCTAAGCCCCAGGATGCTGAGCTCAGTAAATCTCTATCCGCTATTGATACGTGGAAGTCCCGTTACAATGCGCTGATGAAGGAGAATAGTCAAGTAGAGGATGAAATGGTCACGATAAACAATCACGTAACAGTGCTAGCGGGAGAGAAGAGGAGCACAGAGGAAAAAGCACGTTTAGAACGGGAATCTCTGCTAGACAAGCTGCACCGACAGACTGCAGAAAACACCAGCTTGAGAGTGGAACATGAAACATTAAAGACAAACTTAGCGACACTGGAGGAGAAGCTGGCGCTGGCTCATAGTGAGGTGCAGCAACTCAAGGGCACCCTATGTCAGTATGAAGCCGATGATATTTTGAAGGACTGTTTAGCCCTAGTCTGCGCACTGAAGAAGTTGAACCCTTATTTATACGGACAGGGATTCTCTCTCATAACGGGAATACAGATGGATTGTCCCGGCAAACTGACATGCCTACCACCTCCTAGTCCGGTCATCCCCAGGTTGACCCGCCAAAGGGTCAAGCCGGGTCTGCCGGAGTGTTCCACTAGGAGGGAGCTATGTGACAGACCCTTCTGTCAGTACTGAAAGAGTTAACTTTGTTCAGCTTTAAGAAGCTATTTTCTAAAGACAACGTTGCTAGCCTCAGCTATTGTGTACTGTAATTAAGTTTTAGTGATAAACATTCACATTGTTTAATCACATCCAGAGAGCAGACTTCCAAGTGATAAGAAAGGCTCAAGTGTGTCTTGTGTTTAAGGGTGTTTTCCCTCTATCTAATGTATAATATTCTTTCAACCCCCCCATCTGGGGTCAGACCTGCATAAATACTGGGCATATAGCCTTCAATAAAGTGCATTCTGTTTTAACCTTCAATGTGGAGCCTGGTCACATGTTTGAGGGGGGAATTAGCTGGGTTGTGAGTTGCTGATCTCACATTCAGGGCATCTTCCATCTGGTATTAACCCTTGGTATCCTGTTGGTACCGTAACAGTGTAGTTTGTTTATCAAGGGTGTGTGTGTAGTTTGTGTAGCAAGTGTAACAAGGGTGTGTGTAGTGTAGCATTTGTGTAGTTTGTGTAGCATGAGTGTGTGTAGAGTAGCATTTGTGTAGTTTGTGTAGCAAGGGTGTGTGTAGTATAGCATCTGTGTAGTTTGTGTAGCATGAGTATGTGTAGTGCAGCATTTGTGTAGTTATTATTATTATCATTTATTTGTATAGCACTGCCAAATTCCATAGCGCTTGGTAAGCACTTGTATATGTGGGTTGAATGTGAGTTCTGAGTCTAGTTTGACCCCAAGGCAGCGGACCTGGGTGAGGTGTTGAGAATAGAGTCTCCAACCATCAGAAAAATGTCAGGTGTCGGATGTCTCGAAGAGGGGGGATAAGAAGCAGCTCAGTTTTGGACAGATTGAGTTGGAGGTAGTGTGAAGACATCCAAGAGAGAAATGCAGAGAGGCAGTCAGAAATCTGGTTGAGTAAAGAGGGAGAGATATCAGGAGAGGAAAGATAGATTTGGGTATCATCAGCATATAGGTGGTACTGGAATCCAAAGGAGGCTATAAGTTTTCCAAGGCAGGACGTATAAAGAGAGAGGGGCCCAAGATAGAGCCTTGCGGTACTCCAACTGAGAGAGGCATAGGATCACAGATATGTTGTTAAAGGAAACTGAAAACGAGCGGTTTGAGAGATATGATGCAAACCAGGAGAGGGCTGTGTCTCGGATGCCAAATGAATGTAGTATTTTTAGGAGGAGAGGATGGTCAACTGTGTCAAAAGCTGCGGACAGGTCAAGAAGAATTAGTAAGGAGTAATGGCCTTTTGCTTTAGCTGATAACAGGTAATTTGTTACTTTAGCAAGAGCAGTTTCTATTGAGTGCTTAGGGCGGAAACCAGATTGTAGTGGAACAAGTAAGGAGATAGTTGTGAGAAATTGAGTTAGCCGATTATAGACTAGTCGTTCCAATAATTTTTAAGCAAAGGGAAGTAAGGAGACCGGTCGATAGTTAGAAGGCGTGGAGGGTAGTTTGTGTAGTTTGTGTAGCATTTGTGTAGTTTGTGTAGCAAGGGTGTGTGTAGTGTAGCATTTGTGTAGATTGTGTAACAAGGGTGTGTGTAGTGTAGCATTTGTGTAGTTTGTGTAGCAAGGGTGTGTGTAGTATGTTGTGTGATTTCCACTAAACATATACAGCACATGTAACAGGAAACGGCTCACTTCCTATCCAAGTGCCAGCAAAATACACAACAATATCTGGGACTGCAGCTCAGATAACCCCCTGCTGCCAAATTACTTGTTTCTCTTTTGCATATATTGAGCATGCTCCAAAAGTACATTAGCGCATTACACTTTTTGGTGTATTTCTGGTCCCAGACCGGCCCTGTCTTTAAAACAGACTATCATTGGAATGAAGCAAAATGTGCTAATAGAAGGAAATTGCATGTTCTGTCTGAATCACAAAAAAACATTTCTGTGTTTCATATTTCTTTAAAGGAAAGTGTGAGTGCACAAGAGGTGTGACACAACATCCAGTGCCACTGCACACAAAACATAAATACCACAAATGGTTAAAACGGGAGATTCCCAAGCTTACACTCAGTCCCTTTTTCTTTACATTACATGTGCTCAGTGTGACAAGTCATCGGGCAGAAGAATAGTGCTAAAGGGTCAGTTCAGGGCCAGCCGCTCGGACAATTAAGCATGAGAAGGGAGTCATTACTGCGACAAAGCGTCTCGTTTACATATGTATTAAATCATCTCAGGATCCTTCTCTTTCATGAGTCAGAATTCAGCATCTTCCTCAGATTATCATTGCTAATAAGGCCCTGGTAATAATAACGTCCCTCAAACTATTATGTGGTCCTTGATAAAGAACAAGATGATTGATACATTTATACTTGATTTGTGTAGTGTTCTGCGGCCTTGCTTGCGTTTAGTTACATGTGCAGCGGCCTGTGCTTTCCCATAATGCTTCATTCTTATGCTGCTAACTTGTTAGCCAATGCACTAAACCTTAACTCTGTAAGTGCCAAAGATGGCTGTAGTGTCTTGCTACTCGGCGCACAGCAGCAAACTGCGTGTCACAATGTTAATGAGCCAAAGACTGATTACAACAGTGATATAGTAAAAGGATAAACTGTAACACAACTGCACTTTTTTATTATGCTCTTATTTTATTATCCTTTTTGTAGGTACATGGAAGTTAAGGTAAAACTATGTTTGAGAAAGAGAGTACAATTTAAAAAAAAATATCCAATTTATGTTTATAAATGACAGCATACTGAGGTAGGCTCAGGAGCATGCCCGTGTCACACACACAGGTTCCATATAGCGCTCAAAACTGTCATGTTGCAATATATAGTTACTGCACTATGTAGCGACCTTCCCACCTGTGATCAGGCCACGTATCATGGCCACTAAATATCCTTTTGACTGACAGGATCACTTAACATAGAGAATTACAGTTCTATTGTGTATAAAAATATAAGTAACACTCAGGGTAAAATTTATCACAAGTAGTGAAGTTGTCCGTCTGCCATCAGCACTTGCTGCAGGGCACAGTGAAATTTAACATTTTTTTTACAATTATTATTATTATAATTTATTTGTATAGCGCCACAAAATTCTGTAGTGCTGGTTACTTGTGCAACCAATTATGCTAGAGCAGGTCATGTCAATCACCCAGAACGAGCGAGTGTTGGAGTAATTGATCTCACCATCTATGAGGTGGCAGAGAGGCAAGAGAAGAAGATTTATTAGAAAATAGCCCAATGCCGCTACTATATGATAGGAAGGACCAAATCAATACTATGGGGCCAATTTATCAATGTTTGTGTGACATGATACGCTGTAGCGTATCATGTCCGATAGACATCGCTGAATGCCGAAAGCATACGCTGCCTGCATTTAACATTGCACAAGCAGTTCACCAGAACTGCTTGTTTAATGCCGCCCCCTGCAGATTTGCGGCCAATCGGCTGCTAGCAAGGAGCGTCAGTCAGAACGATCGTATAGGATCGGGTGGATTGCAGAACGTAGAAGGCGGCGGACCAGTTATGGAGCAACTGAAGGCTCGCATGGAAATAGGGGCATGAAGCTCCATTCGGAGCTTGATAATTCGGCCCCTATAAGTGAATGAATCACTTATGGTATTGAGGGTAAAGAGGTGCTTTGTATCTACTGATTATATTAATTCACGTGTGCTAAGTATGTATCTCCTTTTCTAGTGGCCCCTTGACCATTTGTAAAGAAAGCCAAAAGCAGCAGTTTCTGTGGCTGCAACGCTCTGCGTAGCCTAAAATGCTACAAATTGATTTTAAGGTCAGTGCTGTCTGCATCTGCCAGAGAGATCGGCTGCCGTTTAATGTTTCACCTTTCTATCAGCATTTGTTACAGAATCTTCTTTAACACTTTTGCTGCTGAGCCGTTTTCCATGATGGTCACCTGAAAATAAGAGGGGGTGTAACCTTGTTTAAAAGAGAATAACCTCTATCACATGAGAGATCTTATACCCCTTTAATTAAATCAGATGGAGAACACAAATTGCGGGGAGAGAGGGGCTTCCTTAGATCTCCTTCCTCTCAAGTTGAATAGTGGTGGTGCAGGTAACAGCAGTTTTTGGCAGTCACCAGCAACTTACAGGGGCATGTCATCTAAAAGTCCCCCCCCTTGTCACTTGTAAATGGCTTAGAGCAGTGTTTTTCAACCAGTGTGCCGTGGCACACTAGTGTGCCGTGAGAGATCCTCAGGTGTGCCACGGCAGACTGACAACAGTGTGACATATTTTTTAAACTTTGCTTGTTTTTTACTCCCAGTGCAGGGGTAGTTTGTAGGAGGCATGGCATAACAGCACAATACATACAGTATGTGTGTGTTTGTGTGTATTATGTGTATATATATACACGCTGTATTAGGCTACAATGTGTGATTTTTTTTAAATTTTGGGATGGTGGTGTGCCACAGGATTTTTTAATGTAAAAAAGTGTGCCACGGCAAAAAAAAGGTTAAAAATCACTGGCTTAGAGAATGGTATGGGCTTACAATCCCTCCCCCCCCAGCACCAGACTCACTAGAACTCCCTGAATCAGCAAGGACTTGCTGCCCCTCTGTAAAGTCTCCACATGCACTGATGGTGACATCATCATACACTGGAGGAAGAGCCAGGGACAGAGACTGCATTGTGAGTGTCCCCAGTATCTGGATCATATCAGAGTGGCCCCCTAGGATCACAATGATACCGTAGATGTAGAGGTTAAATAATAATTAAAGGGCCATAATACCCAAATGTTTAAACACTTGAAAGTGATGCAGCATAGCTGTAAAAAGCCGATTAGAAAATATCACCTGAACATCTCTATGTAAAAAAGAAAGATATTTTACCTCAAAAGTTCCTCAGTAGCCACCTCCCATTGTAAAGGATTTCTAAGCAGCATTTTAGTGTGTCTGTCCTGGGACATCTGAAGGGATGAGCATCGTGCACTCTCATATTATTTCACCAATCAGGTAAAGGAAGCTTACTATGAAATCTCATGAGAGTTAAGTCAAATCTCATGAGATCACAGTAAGAGTTCATGACCTCAGCACTGCTGATTGGCTGCTGTTCATTTCTTTTAATTTTTTTACCTGCAGCTGGGAGCAGCTGAGTATAACTTTTTACACAGAACTTACTCTGCTGAGCTGAGGAAATTGTGAGGTAAAATATCTTCCTTTTTTACATAGATATGCTCAGGTGATATTTTCCTGTCAGCTTTTTACAGTTATACTACATCAGTTTAAAGTGATTTAGCATATGAGTATTATGTCCCTTTAAGTCTTATAGGGGTCGCCTGCAGCTCATTCTTCTTATTTAGGTACAATACTGCAGAAGGTACTGGTGCGCTGTACAAATCCCTGAAATATGTAACAATGGGAAAAACACTTCAAACCAATGTCCGACGTAATATCTATTAAAGGGACAACTAAAATAAAAAAGTTTAGATAATGTTTATTTTATACTTGGTTCTTGCTGATCTAGATGGTTGGACAATAGTTTAAAGGTTTGTTTTCTATATTGTTTTTGAATAAGAAATGTTTTTGCCCCACATAATGTAAAGAGGCAGTAAAGCAAACTATGTCACCTTGCTTTTCTGTAAAATGCTGCAAATTGGCTGAACATTTAATTGCTTAGCGCAGCAGACAATCATGTACTGTTAGCCCTATGGGCTAGAATAAAGGGAATTAATTTACGTCTATAAAACATTTATTTGGCATGTAGGCATTTTAATCAGTACTAAATATAAGTCTACAACCAAAGGCTTCCTTGATGCAATTTTAATAACCCCTTAGTTTTATTAGATACTGAAATAAAATGGTTTTATTGATAATTCATTGGAAGTGCAATATATCAGTTTGACCTCAGTTTTACAGCAATGTGCTGAACATCTGTCACAGTAATGGTCTACACAACAAAAAGGGCGAGCGCTAATAAATAGCTAATAGTGACCTCAAAGCAATATGAGATTATAAGTACAATTAGAATTGCCAACAATTTAGCATATTAAAAGAAAGTTCAAATTCAGATTATGAAGTGTGTCTTTCCTCCAAACGATGGCTGCCTCCTCCTCACCAACCACGGTCCAGAAGTACTATATAAATGACAAAACAAAGGGGCGCCTCATGTGTGGTATCATCAAATAAAAGTCAAAGCCACAGAAAAAAGCCAAATGGGTACTCACAAGGCTCTGGAGCACACCTATGTGCTTGTAGGGACAGGCTGCAGATTTTATCAGGTGTGACAGCTCACCCACAGAGGATATCAGTCATTAACTGTAGTAAAAAAATGAAGCACAGGAAAAGCACCAAATTGTGCAGATCACTAAGGATATGATGTTTAACTTAACACAGGAAGAATGGGTACTCACACATTGGATGAGCACACCTATGTGCTAGTAGGAGCAAGCTGGCATATTTAGGTATGGTGTGTCAGCTCACCACCAAGCAACTTTTCTTTAGGATGCAATATCCAAATGTGGCAAACTGCTGTGTGTTAGGCTCCACTCCAAGCAGGTGCAGGCAGGTAAAATCACTCACAAGAGTATTTTTACAAATTAAAAGTACTATTTATTCAAAACAACTTAAAATGCATATAAAAAAGAGTGAACAGGGGGGATACAATCAAGCCCCCTGTAAATGCAACACGTTTCTCGGCTCATACGCCGTTTCCTCAGGCATCATTTTAACCCTGCTTCTGTCCTGCTTTATAAACCTACTATCTAATGCCAACTAACATTTTTCCTCTCTATCCTAAGGGCGTGTACCCTTAATTTTAAGTTGTTAGGTGTTTAGAATTTATAGGTGTATATGAGTTGCTGCATAGAGTTTCACTTTATATCTTTGTTTTATGTTAACACACAAGACTGACACCCTTGTAACTAAAAACTGAAACGGTCAGGTGTTGAAGGTTACTAATTAAGGGTACACGCCCTTAGAATAGAGAGGAAAAATGTTAGTTGGCATTAGATAGTAGGTTTATAAAGCAGGACAGAAGCAGGGTTAAAATTATGCCTGAGGAAACAGCGTATGAGCCGAGAAACGCGTTGTATTGACAGGGGGCTTGATTGTATCCCCCCTGTTCACTCTTTTGTGTATGCATTTTAAGTTGTTTTTAATAAATAGTACTTTTAATTTGTAAAAATACTCTTGTGAGTGATTTTACCTGCCTGCACCTGCTTGGAGTGGAGCCTAACACACAGCAGTTTGCCACATTTGGATATTGCATCCTAAAGAAAAGTTCCTTGGTGGTGAGCTGACACACCATACCTAAATATGCCAGCTTGCTCCTACTATCACATAGGTGTGCTCATCCAATATGTGAGTACCCATTCTTCCTGTGTTAAGTTAAACATCATATCCTTAGTGATCTGCACAATTTGGTGCTTTTCCTGTGCTTCATTTTTTTACTACATACAGTTAATGACTGATATCCTCTGTGGGTGAGCTGTCACACCTGATAAAATCTGCAGCCTGTCCCTACAAGCACATAGGTGTGCTCCAGAGCCTTGTGAGTACCCATTTGGCTTTTTTCTGTGGCTTTGACTTTTATTTGATGATACCACACATGAGGCGCCCCTTTGTTTTGTCATTTATATGTCACAGTAATGATCAGAGGAAACATCTCCAGAGTATCTAAAACAAATTGTTACAAAAAATGAATGACTGACTTTATATACATTTCTCAGATATATATTAGAATGTTGCAGTTAATTTTCTAATTCATCTGCAAGATTTCGTTTGTTACTAAAAGGGAGTGAATGGGTTACTGCTTAAAGGGACAGTAAATTAAAAATTAAACTGCATGATACAGATAGGGAATATAATTTTAAACAACTTTCTAATTTCCTTTTATCATTAAATTTGCTTTGTTCACTTGATACTCTTAGTTGAAAGCTAAACCGAGGAAGGCTCATGCTAATTTCCAAACCCTTGAAGGTCGCCTCTTATCTCAATTAATTTGACAGTTTTTCACAGCAAGAGGGCGTTAGTTCATATGTGCCATATAGATAACATTGTGCTCACGCCCGTGGAGTTATTTATGAGAGGGCACTGATTGGCTAAAATGCAAGTCTGTCAAAAGTCCTGAGATAAGGGGACATTCTGCAGAGGCTTAGATACAAGGTAATCACAGAGATAAAAAGTATATTAATATAACTGAGATAAGGAGCAGTCTGCTGAGGCTTAGATACAAGGTAATCACAGAGGTAAAAAGTATATTAATATAACTGAGATAAGGGGGCAGTCTGCTGAGGCTTAGATACAAGGTAATCACAGAGGTAAAAAGTGTATTAATATAACTGAGATAAGGGGACATTCTGCAGAGGCTTAGATACAAGGTAATCACAGAGATAAAAAGTATATTAATATAACTGAGATAAGGAGCAGTCTGCTGAGGCTTAGATACAAGGTAATCACAGAGGTAAAAAGTATATTAATATAACTGAGATAAGGGGGCAGTCTGCTGAGGCTTAGATACAAGGTAATCACAGAGGTAAAAAGTGTATTAATATAACTGAGATAAGGGGGCAGTCTGCTGAGGCTTAGATAAAAGGTAATCACAGAGGTAAAAAGTATATTAATATAACAGAGTTGGTTATGCAAAACTGGGGAACGGGTAATAAAGGGATTATCTTTTTAAACAATAAAAATTATGGAGTTAACTGTCCCTTTAATGTATTTTATTAACTTTTCACAACTAGACAGTGCTAGCTCATGTGTGCCATATAGATAACATTGTGCTCACTCCCGTGGTGTTATTTACAGGGATAGGAAAGTCAAAAATAAATGTGCATGATTCAGATAGAGCGTGTCATTTTAAGACCCTTTTAAATTCACTTCTGTTTTCAAATGTGCTTCGTTCTCTTGTTATCCCTTTTTGAACAATAATATGCACATATCATACACTAGTGAGAGCTAGTTGCTGATTAGTGCCTGCACACATTTGTCTCTTGTGATTGGCTAATTAGATGAGTTCAGCTTGCTGCCAGTAGTGCAATGCTGCTCCTTCAGCAAAGGATAACAAGGGAATGAAGCACATTTGATAATAGAAGTAAATTGGAAAGTTGTTTAAATGTGTGTGTTCTATTTAGATAATGAAAGAACATTTTGGGGTTTCCTGTCCCTTTAAGAGTCAGCACTAATTGGCTGAAATGCAAATTTGTAGAAAGCACTAAGCATCTATGTGCAGCCACCAATCAGCAGCTACTAAGCATATTTAGATAACAAGGATATCAAGAGAATGAAGCAAATTAGATACTAGAAATACATTGGAAACTTGTTTAGAATTGGATACTCTTTCTGAATAATGAAAGAAGAATTGTGGGTTTCATGTCCCTTTAAGCGTACACAGTAATACATTATAAGGAGGTTTACACTGTATGCAGGATGCCAACAGAATACTGAATAATCTACTGGTGGGCTGTACAGACCCCTGAAAAAACACTTTACCCCTGTTAAAGGGCCACTAAACCCAAAATCTTTCTTTCATAATTCAGATAGAGAATACAAATTTAAACAACATTACAATTTACTTCTATTATTTATTTTGCTTCATTTTTAGACATCCTTAGTTGAAGAAAAAGCAATGCACATGGTGAGCCAATCACACGAGTCTTCTATGTGCAGCAACCAATCAGCAGCTACTGAGCATATCTAGATATGCTTTTCAGCAAAGAATATCAAGAAAATAAAACAAATTAGATAATAGAAGTAAATTAGAAAGATGTTTAGAATTGCATTCTCTTTCTAAATCATGAAAGAAAAAATGTGTGTTTCATGTCCCTTTAAGTAATATCAGTTAAAGGGACAATTTAAAGGAGAAATAAAATACTTTAGTTCAGACTAGAACATCTGTTTAACCTCTGTAGAAGGGTTAAATACTTAGCTAAAGTTCCTCTCGGGAGCAACCTCCTTTGCCTCATTCCCAATGTGCTACATCTAGTAAAAAGTGTGTATGGATATTGCAGGGGTTACACACATACTTAGGAAGGAGTAGTAATAGGAATGAGTTATTTTAACATTACACTATCTCTTTAATAATAGCGATGTATCCTGAAATAGAGCAAAAAAATCCTTATTACCCTTACTACCAGGTGTGTATTGTCCTGTTAGATACTGATACATTAGGTGTATATCTCTTAAATCTCAGCTCCCAATTGCTAATAATAGAAAGCTCAGCCATTTAATGTACAATAATAAAGATGACATCATAACTCTGCATGACCGGGAATGCAGTGAGCTGGGGGGGGGCTCTGTCCCTGTATATAGCTGTTATATTACACTATACAGAGAGCACAGCCATTTAATGTACAATAATAAAGATGACATCATAACTCTGCATGACCGGGAATGCAGTGAGCTGGGGGGGGGCTCTGTCCCTGTATATAGCTGTTATATTACACTATACAGAGAGCACAGCCATTTAATGTACAATAATAAAGATGACATCATAGCTCAGCATGACTGGGAATGCAGTGAGCTGGGGGGGGGGGCTCTGTCCCTGTATATAGCTGTTATATTACACTATACAGAGCACTCAGCCATTTAATGTACAATAATAAAGATGACATCATAACTCTGCATGACTGGGAATGCAGTGAGTTGGGGGGGGGGGGGGGGGCTCTGTCCCTGTATATAGCTGTTATATTACACTATACAGAGAGCTCAGCCATTTAATGTACAATAATAAAGATGACGTCATAGCTCAGCATGACTGGGAATGCAGTGAGCTGGGGGGGCTCTGTCCCTGTATATAGCTGTTATACTACACTATACAGAGAGCTCAGCCATTTAATGTACAATAATAAAGATGACATCATAGCTCAGCATGACTGGGAATGCAGTGAGTTGGGGGCTCTGTCCCTGTATATAGCTGTTATACTACACTATACAAGAGCTCAGCCATTTAATGTACAATAATAAAGATGACATCATAACTCAGCATGACTGGGAATGCAGTGACCTGGGGGGGCGCTCTGTCCCTGTACATAGCTGTTATATTACACTATACAGAGAGCTCAGCCATTTAATGTACAATAATAAAGATGACATCATAACTCAGCATGACTGGGAATGCAGTGGGCTGGGGGGGGGCTCTGTCCCTGTATATAGCTGTTATATTACACTATACAGAGAGCTCAGCCAATTAATGTACAATAATAAAGATGACATCATAACTCAGCATGACTGGGAATGCAGTGAGCTGGGGGGGGGGGGGCTCTGTCCCTGTATATAGCTGTTATATTACACTATACAGAGAGCTCAGCCATTTAATGTACAATAATAAAGATGACATCATAACTCAGCATGACTGGGAATGCAGTGAGCGGGGGGGGGGGGGGGGGCTCTGTCCCTGTATATAGCTGTTATATTACACTATACAGAGCACTCAGCCATTTAATGTACAATAATAAAGATGGCATCATAACTCTGCATGACTGGGAATGCAGTGAGCTGGGGGGGGGGGGCTCTGTCTCTGTATATAGCTGTTATATTACACTATACAGAGCACTCAGCCATTTAATGTACAATAATAAAGATGACATCATAACTCAGCATGACTGGGAATGCAGTGAGCTGGGGGGGGGGGGGGCTCTGTCCCTGTATATAGCAGTTATATTACACTATACAGAGAGCTCAGCCATTTAATGTACAATAATAAAGATGGCATCATAACTCAGCATGACTTGGAATGCAGTGAGCGGGGGGGGGGGGGGCTCTGTCCCTGTATATAGCTGTTATATTACACTATACAGAGCACTCAGCCATTTAATGTACAATAATAAAGATGACATCATAACTCTGCATGACTGGGAATGCAGTGAGCTGGGGGGCTCTGTCCCTGTACATAGCTGTTATATTACACTATACAGATAGCTCAGCCATTTAATGTACAATAATAAAGATGACATCATAACTCAGCATGACTGGGAATGCAGTGAGTTGGGGGGGGCTCTGTCCCTGTATATAGCTGTTATATTACACTATACAGAGAGATCAGCCATTTAATGTACAATAATAAAGATGAAATCATAGCTCAGCATGACTGGGAATGCAGTGACCTGGGGGGGGGCTCTGTCCCTGTATATAGCTGTTATATTACACTATACAGAGAGCTCAGCCATTTAATGTACAATAATAAAGATGACATCATAACTCAGCATGTCTGGGAATGCAGTGAGCTGGGGGGGGGGGCTCTGTCTCTGTATATAGCTGTTATATTACACTATACAGAGCACTCAGCCATTTAATGTACAATAATAAAGATGACATCATAACTCAGCATGACTGGGAATGCAGTGATCTGGGGGGGGGGGGCTCTGTCCCTGTATATAGCAGTTATATTACACTATACAGAGAGCTCAGCCATTTAATGTACAATAATAAAGATGGCATCATAACTCAGCATGACTTGGAATGCAGTGAGCGGGGGGGGGGGGGGCTCTGTCCCTGTATATAGCTGTTATATTACACTATACAGAGCACTCAGCCATTTAATGTACAATAATAAAGATGGCATCATAACTCAGCATGACTTGGAATGCAGTGAGCGGGGGGGGGGGGGGGGGGCTCTGTCCCTGTATATAGCTGTTATATTACACTATACAGAGCACTCAGCCATTTAATGTACAATAATAAAGATGACATCATAACTCTGCATGACTGGGAATGCAGTGAGCTGGGGGGCTCTGTCCCTGTACATAGCTGTTATATTACACTATACAGATAGCTCAGCCATTTAATGTACAATAATAAAGATGACATCATAACTCAGCATGACTGGGAATGCAGTGAGTTGGGGGGGGGCTCTGTCCCTGTATATAGCTGTTATATTACACTATACAGAGAGCTCAGCCATTTAATGTACAATAATAAAGATGACATCATAACTCAGCATGTCTGGGAATGCAGTGAGCTGGGGGGGGCTCTGTCCCTGTATATAGCTGTTATATTACACTATACAGAGAGCTCAGCCATTTAATGTACAATAATAAAGATGACATCATAGCTCTGCATGACTGGGAATGCAGAGAGCTGGGGGGGGGGGTTCTGTCCCTGTATATAGCTGTTATATTACACTATACAGAGAGATCAGCCATTTAATGTACAATAATAAAGATGACATCATAGCTCAGCATGACTGGGAATGCATTGAGCTGGGGGGGGGGCTCTGTTCCTGTATATAGCTGTTATATTACACTATACAGAGAGCTCAGCCATTTAATGTACAATAATAAAGATGACATCATAACTCAGCATGACTGGGAATGCAGTGAGTTGGGGGAGACTCTGACCCTGTATATAGCTGTTATATTACACTATACAGAGAGCTCAGCCATTTAATGTACAATAATAAAGATGACATCATAGCTCAGCATGACTGGGAATGCAGTGAGTTGGGGGGCGCTCTGTCCCTGTATATAGCTGTTATATTACACTATACAGAGAGCTCAGCCATTTAATGTACAGTAATAAAGATGACATCATAACTTCCATAGCGCCGGTATTACGAGTCTGTCCTGGGAGGCCAAAAATTGAGCAATACACCCTCTCCTGTCAAGAGTCCTACTGCATTTAAAATTCAGTAGTTATGAGTTTTATGGTACAACGCCGTAACATAAAACTCATAACTAAAGTGCTAAAAAGTAAACTAACACCCATAAACTACCTATTAACCCCTAAACCGAGGCCCTCCCGCATCGCAAATACTAAAATAAAAATTTTAACCCCTAATCTGCTGCTCTGGACACCGCCGCCACCTACATTATATTTATGAACCCTTAATCTGCTGCCCCCAACATCGCCGACACCTACAATATATTTATTAACCTCTAATCTGCCGCCCTCAATGTCGCCGCCACTATAATAAACATATTAACCTCTAAACCGCCGCACTCCCGCCTCACAAACATTAGTTAAATATTAAAGAAACAAAAAAAGAAGAGGCGCTCTGGTGCAGATGATCCTTGGCTACAAATGAATCTAAACTAACGGTTCAGAGTAATACTCACAAAGATGTTTGCACATGCAGTGCAATAACAGGTAAGCCGAAGCTTCAGAGCCGCTCGGCTGACTCGCTAAAGGTGAAATCAGCTGTTCACTGGGTAATCACTTTACCAACGATTTAGGGAAAGAGATATCTATAACAAAAAATAGATACCACTCTTGGTGCAGATTATCCCAGACACAGAATACACATACGGCAAGTGTCGAGAAGTTATACTCACAAGCGGAGTTGCACAAGCAGTGCAATATCAGGCGTGCCGAATCTTTAAGAGCCGTTCAGCTGACTCCCTGAGACCTGTACAGCTGCTCCTTAATGAACCAGGATAGCTGGAAGAGTGGTGGGGAATAGAAGTGGCTATGCCGATAAAAGTTAATCCATGCAAGGGATCAATAGGGCAAAAAGGGCAAATATTCCACAGCAAGGTAGAAGAAATAAAAGTTTTTATTAAAAATATAAAAATTGCTTAGCAACGCGTTTCTCGGCTAACATGCCGTTTCATCAGGCTACATGTACCTCTAAACCGCCGCGATCCTGGTTCATTAAGGAGCAGCTGTACAGGTCTCAGGGAGTCAGCCGAACGGCTCTTAAAGATTCGTCACGCCTGATATTGCACTGCTTGTGCAACTCTGCTTGTGAGTATAACTTCTCGACACTTGCCGTATGTGTATTCTGTGTCTGGGATAATCTGCACCAAGGGTGGTATCTATTTTTTGTTATAGGTATCTCTTTCCCTAAATCGTTGGTAAAGTGATTAACCAGTGAACAGCTGATTTCACCTTTAGCGAGTCAGCCGAGCGGCTCTGAAGCTTCGGCTCACCTGTTATTGCACTGCATGTGCAAACATCTTTGTGAGTATTACTCTGAACCGTTAGTTTAGATTCATTTGTAGCCAAGGATCATCTGCACCAGAGCGCCTCTTCTTTTTTTGTTTCTTTATAGAACGCAAGTCATCTCTTTTTCAACATCTTTGGAGAGAGCAGCTATCGTTTGGGACATCATTTCCAGATTGGACACCACTCTATATTGGGACATATACTTGCTTTAATGGAAGTTTATTTCCTCACCATATGATTGTGGTGACTATATTTAATGTTATGTATTCGTATATATAATTATACAGTTCGCATTTGTTGTTTATTGCCAGACATACAACTTAGGATTTATCTATATTTTTATTTTCTCTACGAAATAGCATAAATTAGGCGCACCTTATCTCTGGACATACTACTTAGATTAAGTAGGGTCCCATTTGTTTTTCTAAATATTATTAACCCCTAATCTGCCGTACTTAACATCGCCGCCCCTACCTACATTTATTAACCCCTAATCTGCCGCCCCCAACATCGCCGCCACTATATTAAAGTTATTAACCCCCAAACCTAACACCCACTAACTTAAATATAATTTAAATAAATCTAAATAAATATTCCTATCATTAACTACATTATTCCTATTTAAAACTAAATACTTACCTGTAAAATAAACCCTAAGCTAGCTACAATATAACTAATAGTTACATTGTAGCTAGCTTATGATTTATTTTTATTTTACAGGCAAGTTTGTATTTATTTTAACTAGGTAGAATAGTTATTAAATAGTTATTAACTATTTAATAACTACCTAGCTAAAATAAATACAAATTTATCTGTAAAATAAAACCTAACCTAAGTTACACTAACACCTAACACTACACTATAATTAAATACAATTACCTAAATTTTAAATTAAATTATCTAAAGTACAAAAAAAACCCCACCAAATTACAGAAAATAATAAACAAATTACAGAAATTTAAACTAATTACACCTAATCTAATAGCCCTATTAAAATAAAAAAGCCCCCCTAAAATAAAAAAAAAAACCTAGCCTAAACTACCAATAGCCCTTAAAAGGGCCTTTTGCGGGGCATTGCCCCAAAGTAATCAGCTCTTTTTACCTGTAACAAAAATACAAACAACCCCCCCAACAGTAAAACATAATTTATGTAAGAACTTACCTGATAAATTCATTTCTTTCATATTAACAAGAGTCCATGAGCTAGTGACGTATGGGATATACATTCCTACCAGGAGGGGCAAAGTTTCCCAAACCTTAAAATGCCTATAAATACACCCCTCACCACACCCACAAATCAGTTTAACGAATAGCCAAGAAGTGGGGTGATAAGAAAAAAAGTGCGAAGCATATAAAATAAGGAATTGGAATAATTGTGCTTTATACAAAAAAATCATAACCACCACAAAAAAGGGTGGGCCTCATGGACTCTTGTTAATATGAAAGAAATGAATTTATCAGGTAAGTTCTTACATAAATTATGTTTTCTTTCATGTAATTAACAAGAGTCCATGAGCTAGTGACGTATGGGATAATGACTACCCAAGATGTGGATCTTTCCACACAAGAGTCACTAGAGAGGGAGGGATAAAATAAAGACAGCCAATTCCTGCTGAAAATAATCCACACCCAAAATAAAGTTTAACAAAAAACATAAGCAGAAGATTCAAACTGAAACCGCTGCCTGAAGAACTTTTCTACCAAAAACTGCTTCAGAAGAAGAAAATACATCAAAATGGTAGAATTTAGTAAAAGTATGCAAAGAGGACCAAGTTGCTGCTTTGCAGATCTGGTCAACCGAAGCTTCATTCCTAAACGCCCAGGAAGTAGATACTGACCTAGTAGAATGAGCTGTAATTCTCTGAGGCGGAATTTTACCCGACTCAACATAGGCAAGATGAATTAAAGATTTCAACCAAGATGCCAAAGAAATGGCAGAAGCTTTCTGGCCTTTCCTAGAACCGGAAAAGATAACAAATAGACTAGAAGTCTTACGGAAAGATTTCGTAGCTTCAACATAATATTTCAAAGCTCTAACAACATCCAAAGAATGCAACGATTTCTCCTTAGAATTCTTAGGATTAGGACATAATGAAGGAACCACAATTTCTCTACTAATGTTGTTGGAATTCACAACTTTAGGTAAAAATTGAAAAGAAGTTCGCAACACCGCCTTATCCTGATGAAAAATCAGAAAAGGAGACTCACAAGAAAGAGCAGATAATTCAGAAACTCTTCTAGCAGAAGAGATGGCCAAAAGGAACAAAACTTTCCAAGAAAGTAATTTAATGTCCAATGAATGCATAGGTTCAAACGGAGGAGCTTGAAGAGCTCCCAGAACCAAATTCAAACTCCAAGGAGGAGAAATTGACTTAATGACAGGTTTTATACGAACCAAAGCTTGTACAAAACAATGAATATCAGGAAGAATAGCAATCTTTCTGTGAAAAAGAACAGAAAGAGCGGAGATTTGTCCTTTCAAAGAACTTGCGGACAAACCCTTATCTAAACCATCCTGAAGAAACTGTAAAATTCTCGGTATTCTAAAAGAATGCCAAGAAAAATGATGAGAAAGACACCAAGAAATATAAGTCTTCCAGACTCTATAATATATCTCTCGAGATACAGATTTACGAGCCTGTAACATAGTATTAATCACGGAGTCAGAGAAACCTCTTTGACCAAGAATCAAGCGTTCAATCTCCATACCTTTAAATTTAAGGATTTCAGATCCGGATGGAAAAAAGGACCTTGTGACAGAAGGTCTGGTCTTAACGGAAGAGTCCATGGTTGGCAAGATGCCATCCGGACAAGATCCGCATACCAAAACCTGTGAGGCCATGCCGGAGCTATTAGCAGAACAAACGAGCATTCCCTCAGAATCTTGGAGATTACTCTTGGAAGAAGAACTAGAGGCGGAAAGATATAGGCAGGATGATACTTCCAAGGAAGTGATAATGCATCCACTGCCTCCGCCTGAGGATCCCGGGATCTGGACAGATACCTGGGAAGTTTCTTGTTTAGATGAGAGGCCATCAGATCTATCTCTGGGAGCCCCCACATTTGAACAATCTGAAGAAATACCTCTGGGTGAAGAGACCATTCGCCCGGATGCAACGTTTGGCGACTGAGATAATCCGCTTCCCAATTGTCTACACCTGGGATATGAACCGCAGAGATTAGACAGGAGCTGGATTCCGCCCAAACCAAAATTCGAGATACTTCTTTCATAGCCAGAGGACTGTGAGTCCCTCCTTGATGATTGATGTATGCCACAGTTGTGACATTGTCTGTCTGAAAACAAATGAACGATTCTCTCTTCAGAAGAGGCCAAAACTGAAGAGCTCTGAAAACTGCACGGAGTTCCAAGATATTGATCGGTAATCTCACCTCCTGAGATTCCCAAACTCCTTGTGCCGTCAGAGATCCCCACACAGCTCCCCAACCTGTGAGACTTGCATCTGTTGAAATTACAGTCCAGGTCGGAAGAACAAAAGAAGCCCCCTGAATTAAACGAAGGTGATCTGTCCACCACGTTAGAGAGTGTCGAACAATCGGTTTTAAAGATATTAATTGATATATCTTCGTGTAATCCCTGCACCATTGGTTCAGCATACAGAGCTGAAGAGGTCGCATGTGAAAACGAGCAAAGGGGATCGCGTCCGATGCAGCAGTCATAAGACCTAGAATTTCCATGCATAAGGCTACCGAAGGGAATGATTGAGACTGAAGGTTTCGACAAGCTGTAATCAATTTTAGACGTCTCTTGTCTGTTAAAGACAGAGTCATGGACACTGAATCTATCTGGAAACCCAGAAAGGTTACCCTTGTTTGAGGAATCAAAGAACTTTTTGGTAAATTGATCCTCCAACCATGATCTTGAAGAAACAACACAAGTCGATTCGTATGAGACTCTGCTAAATGTAAAGACTGAGCAAGTACCAAGATATCGTCCAAATAAGGAAATACCACAATACCCTGTTTTCTGATTACAGACAGAAGGGCACCGAGAATCTTTGTGAAAATTCTTGGAGCTGTAGCAAGGCCAAACGGTAGAGCCACAAATTGGTAATGCTTGTCTAGAAAAGAGAATCTCAGGAACTGATAATGATCTGGATGAATCGGAATATGCAGATATGCATCCTGTAAATCTATTGTGGACATATAATTCCCTTGCTGAACAAAAGGCAATATAGTCCTTACAGTTACCATCTTGAACGTTGGTATCCTTACATAACGATTCAATAATTTTAGATCCAGAACTGGTCTGAAGGAATTCTCCTTCTTTGGTACAATGAAGAGATTTGAATAAAACCCCATCCCCTGTTCCGGAACTGGAACTGGCATAATTACTCCAGCCAACTCTAGATCTGAAACACAATTCAGAAATGCTTGAGCTTTCACTGGATTTACTGGGACATGGGAAAGAAAAAATCTCTTTGCAGGAGGTCTCATCTTGAAACCAATTCTGTACCCTTCTGAAACAATGTTCTGAATCCAAAGATTGTGAACAGAATTGATCCAAATTTCTTTGAAAAAACGTAACCTGCCCCCTACCAGCTGAACTGGAATGAGGGCCGTACCTTCATGTGAACTTAGAAGCAGGCTTTGCCTTTCTAGCAGGCTTGGATTTATTCCAGACTGGAGATGGTTTCCAAACTGAAACTGCTCCTGAGGACGAAGGATCAGGCTTTTGTTCTTTGTTGAAACGAAAGGAACGAAAACGATTGTTAGCCCTGTTTTTACCTTTAGACTTTTTATCCTGTGGTAAAAAAGTTCCTTTCCCACCAGTAACAGTTGAAATAATAGAATCCAACTGAGAACCAAATAATTTGTTTCCCTGGAAAGAAATGGAAAGTAGAGTTGATTTAGAAGCCATATCAGCATTCCAGGTCTTAAGCCATAAAGCTCTTCTGGCTAAGATAGCCAGAGACATAAACCTAACATCAACTCTAATAATATCAAAAATGGCATCACAGATGAAATTATTAGCATGCTGGAGAAGAATAATAATATCATGAGAATCACGATTTGTTACTTGTTGCGCTAGAGTTTCCAACCAAAAAGTTGAAGCTGCAGCAACATCAGCCAATGATATAGCAGGTCTAAGAAGATTACCTGAACATAGATAAGCTTTTCTTAGAAAAGATTCAATTTTTCTATCTAAAGGATCCTTAAACGAGGTACCATCTGACGTAGGAATGGTAGTACGTTTAGCAAGGGTAGAAATAGCCCCATCAACTTTAGGGATTTTGTCCCAAAATTCTAACCTGTCAGGCGGAACAGGATATAATTGCTTAAAACGTTTAGAAGGAGTAAATGAATTACCCAATTTATCCCATTCCTTGGAAATTACAGCAGAAATAGCATTAGGAACAGGAAAGACTTCTGGAATAACCGCAGGAGCTTTAAAAACCTTATCCAAACGTATAGAATTAGTATCAAGAGGACTAGAATCCTCTATTTCTAAAGCAATTAGTACTTCTTTAAGTAAAGAGCGAATAAATTCCATCTTAAATAAATATGAAGATTTATCAGCATCAATCTCTGAGATAGAATCCTCTGAACCAGAAGAGTCCAAAGAATCAGAATGATGGTGTTCATTTAAAAATTCATCTGTAGAGAGGGAAGATTTAAAAGACTTTTTACGTTTACTAGAAGGAGAAATAACAGACAAAGCCTTCTTTATGGATTCAGAAACAAAATCTCTTATGTTATCAGGAACATTCTGCACCTTAGATGTTGAGGGAACTGCAACAGGCAATGGTACATCACTAAAGGAAATATTATCTGCTTTAACAAGTTTGTCATGACAATTATTACAAACAACAGCTGGAGGAATAGCTACCAAAAGTTTACAGCAGATACACTTAGCTTTGGTAGATCCAGCAGGCAGTGGTTTTCCTGTAGTATCTTCTGGCTCAGATGCAACGTGAGACATCTTGCAATATGTAAGAGAAAAAACAACATATAAAGCAAAATAGATCAAATTCCTTATAAGACAGTTTCAGGAATGGGAAAAAATGCCAAACATCAAGCTTCTAGCAACCAGAAGCAAATGAAAAATGAGACTGAAATAATGTGGAGAAAAAAGCGACGCCCATATTTTTTAGCGCCAAATAAGACGCCCACATTATTTGGCGCCTAAATGCTTTTGGCGCCAAAAATGACGCCACATCCGGAACGCCGACATTTTTGGCGCAAAATAACGTCAAAAAATGACGCAACTTCCGGCGACACGTATGACGCCGGAAACGGAAAAGAATTTTTGCGCCAAAAAAGTCCGCGCCAAGAATGACGCAATAAAATGAAGCATTTTCAGCCCCCGCGAGCCTAACAGCCCACAGAGAAAAAAGTCAAATTTTTGAGGTAAGAAAAAATATGATAATTCAATGCATAATCCCAAATATGAAACTGACTGTCTGGAAATAAGGAAAGTTGAACATTCTGAGTCAAGGCAAATAAATGTTTGAATACATATATTTAGAACTTTATAAATAAAGTGCCCAACCATAGCTTAGAGTGTCACAGAAAATAAGACTTACTTACCCCAGGACACTCATCTACATGTTTGTAGAAAGCCAAACCAGTACTGAAACGAGAATCAGTAGAGGAAATGGTAAATATAAGAGTATATCGTCGATCTGAAAAGGGAGGTAAGAGATGAATCTCTACGACCGATAACAGAGAACCTTATGAAATAGACCCCGTAGAAGGAGATCACTGCATTCAATAGGCAATACTCTCTTCACATCCCTCTGACATTCACTGCACGCTGAGAGGAAAACCGGGCTCCAACTTGCTGCGGAGCGCATATCAACGTAGAATCTAGCACAAACTTACTTCACCACCTCCCTTGGAGGCAAAGTTTGTAAAACTGATTTGTGGGTGTGGTGAGGGGTGTATTTATAGGCATTTTAAGGTTTGGGAAACTTTGCCCCTCCTGGTAGGAATGTATATCCCATACGTCACTAGCTCATGGACTCTTGTTAATTACATGAAAGAAATCCCACCACCCACACAACCAACCCCCCAAATAAAATACTATCTAAATAACCTAAGCTCCCCATTGCCCTGAAAAGGGCATTTGGATGGGCATTGCCCTTATAAGGGCAGTTAGCTCTTTTGCCACCCAAACCCTAATCTAAAAAATAAAACCCAAACAATAAACCCTTAAAAAAACCTAACACTAACCCCCTGAAGATTGACTTACCGGGAGACGTCTTCATCCAAGCCGGGTGAAGTGGTCCTCCAGACGGGCAGAAGTCTTCATCCAGGCGGCATTTTCTATTTTCATTCATCCATCCGGCGCGGAGCGGGTCCAACTTCAAGACATCCGACGAGGAGCATCCTCTTCTGGCGACGACTGAAACAGAATGAAGGTACCTTTAAGTGACGTCATCCAAGATGGCGTCCCTTAGATTCCGATTGGCTGATAGAATTCAGCCAATCGGAATTAGGGTAGAAAAAATCCTATTGGCTGATGCAATCAGCCAATAGGATTGAAGTTCAATCCTATTGGCTGATCCAATCAGCCAATAGGATTGAGCTTGCATTCTATTGGCTGATTGCATCAGCCAATAGAATGCGAGCTCTATCCTATTGACAGATTGGATCAGCCAAGAGGATTGAACTTCAATTCTATTGGCTGATTGCATCAGCCAATAGGATTTTTTCTACCTTAATTCTGATTGGCTGAATTCTATCAGCCAATCGGAATCTAAGGGACGCCATCTTGGATGACGTCACTTAAAGGTACCTTCATTCTGTTTTAGTCGTCGCCAGAAGAGGATGCTCTGCGTCGGATGTCTTGAAGATGGACCCGCTTCGCGCTGGATGGATGAAGATAGAAGATGCCATCTGGATGAAGACTTCTGCCCGTCTGGAGGACCACTTCGCCCGGCTTGGATGAAGACGTCTCCCGGTAAGTCGATCTTCAGGGGGTTAGTGTTAGTTTTTTTTAAGGGTGTATTGGGTGGGTTTTATTTTTTAGATTAGGGTTTGGGCGGCAAAAGAGCTAACTGCCCTTTTAAGAGCAATGCCCTTTTCAGGGCAATGGGGAGCTTAGGTTTTTTTTAGATAGCATTTTATTTGGGGGGTTGGTTGTGTGGGTGGTGGGTTTTACTGTTGGGGGGGTTGTTTGTATTTTTATTTACAGGTAAAAGAACTGATTACTTTGGGGCAATGCCCCGCAAAAGGCCCTTTTAAGGGCTATTGGTAGTTTAGTTTAGGCTAGGGTTTTTTTTTTTATTTTGGGGGGCTTTTTTATTTTAATAGGGCTATTAGATTAGAAGTAATTAGTTTAAATTTCTGTTTATTATTTTCTGTAATTTAGTGTTTGTTTTTTTTTGTACTTTAGCTAATTTTATTTAATTTAGGTAATTGTATTTAATTTAGTTAATTTATTAATTATAGTGTAGTGTTAGGTGTTAGTGTAACTTAGGTTATGTTTTATTTTACAGGTAAATTTGTATTTATTTTAGCTAGGTAGTTATTAAATAGTTAATAACTATTTAATAACTATTCTACCTAGTTAAAATAAACTTGCCTGTAAAATAAAAATAAATCCTAAGCTAGCTACAATGTAACTATTAGTTATATTGTAGCTAGCTTAGGGTTTATTTTACAGGTAAGTATTTAGTTTTAAATAGGAATAATGTAGTTAATGATAGGAATATTTATTTAGATTTATTTAAATTATATTTAAGTTAGTGGGTGTTAGGTTTAGGGTTTAATAACTTTAATATAGTGGCAGCGATGTTGGTGCGGCAGATTAGGGGTTAATAAGTAGGTAGGTGGTGGCGACATTGGGGGCGGCAGATTAGGGGTTAATAAATATAATGTAGGTGGCGGCGATGTTGGGGGCAGCAGATTAGGGGTTCATAAGTATAATGTAGGTGGTGGCGGTGTCCGGAGCGGAAGATTAGGGGTTCATAAGTATAATGTAGGTGGCGGAGATGTCCGGAGCGGTAGATTAGGGGTTAATAATATAATGTAGGTGTCTGCGACGTCGGGGGCGGCAGCTTAGGGGTTAATAAGTGTAAGATTAGGGGCGTTTAGACTCGGGGTGTTAGGTGTAAACATAACTTTTATTTACCCATATTAATCAATGGGGCTGCGTTAGTGAGTTTTACGCTGCTTTTTTGCAGGTGTTAGACTTTTTTTCAGTTAGCTCTCCCCGTTGATTCCTATGGGGAAATCGTGCACGAGCATGTATAACAAGCTCACCGCTCACTTAAAGGGACACTGAACCCAAATTTTTTCTTGTGTGATTCAGTTAGAGCATGACATTTTAAGCAACTTTCTAATTTACTCCAATTATCAAATTTTCTTCATTCTCTTGGTATCTTTATTTGAAATGCAAGAATGTAAGTTTAGATGCCGGCCCATTTTTGGTGAACAACCTGGGTTGTCCTTGCTGATTCGTGGATAAATTCATCGACCAATAAAAAAGTGCTGTCCAGAGTTCTGAACCTAAAAAAAAATGATTAGATGCCTTCTTTTTCAAATAAAGATAGCAAGAGAACGAAGAACAATTTATAATAGGAGTAAATTAGAAAGTTGCTTAGC
This sequence comes from Bombina bombina, assembly GCF_027579735.1. Lineage (NCBI taxonomy): Eukaryota > Metazoa > Chordata > Amphibia > Anura > Bombinatoridae > Bombina > Bombina bombina. The sequence goes on from NC_069502.1 coordinate 38,832,954, forward strand.
ATGCTCTATTTGAATCACAAAATAAAAAAAAAAATTGGGTTCAGTGTCCCTTTAAGCAGCGCTGGTTTTGGAGTGAGAATTGGAGCTAAATTTTGCTCAACGCTCACTTTTTGTCTTTTAACAACAGGTTTCTGAAAACTCGCAATACCAGCGCTGTATGTAAGTGAGCGGTGAGAGAAAACTGCTTGTTAGCACTGCATAGCCTCTAACGCAAAACTCGTAATCTAGGCGTCTGTTTGCACACGTGCAGACTGGTGTAGCCTGCACTCTTGTATTCCCTTAAGATGGTTAGCACTGATTAAACTTTGTTACTATTAAAAATAATGATTTGCCTATCATAATTGTTGATGCAAAAATGATAATCCACATTTTTAAAGGCATGTGACACCATAGAAGCTTAGGGAGGGATTGAAAAGTAAACAAAAGCTCACATAAATGGCCTTAGATTATTAACCCAAGCCTCCCTGGAAGAAAATGAAACACACATTTTTCAGATGTATTTTATTACAAAAGGCTGCAAAATAAATAATGAAATATTTTATGCATTGTTAAAATATCAAGTGGTCCTTTAATGTACAAATGTGAGATTTAGGCTTAGATTACGAGTGCAGTGCCTTATGGAATTATTTTTGCATGCTGCACAAGGATATCATTTGAACCTCTTCAATCACTCATAAAAGGCAATCCTGAGATCCCTCCTCCAGCTTTCATTCAGATTTTCAGCTGCACAGACCTAAGAGGAATTCAACTAAAACTGCAAGTATCAATCAAGCCACTGCTTAAAACCTTTTGCTGGTATAAAGGATTATTTTCCTTTTTTCCTTTAATGTGCAAGTCATTATTGCATTAAGCTTTATTTACTTTTTTCCTTAGTGTACAAGTCATTATTGCAATAAGGATATTTACTTTTTCCATTAAGTGAATGTATTATTTGTGCTGCATAGTAGCTTTTCATAGTTCTCACTGTGTTGAACTGTATTTGCTACATAGTAGCTACACAAAACCATTACATATTCATGCCCATCAGATCACTGGGAATCTGTATAAGTGGTGCGGGTGTGCAGGGAGGAGTATGAATTTCAACCCTGGACAGCACACAAATAGTGACACTGAACTGCACTATTCATGTTCCCCTCTGCACACCCTGTAGCATGTATAACTCATAAGTGTCCAGGAAACCATGGCAACCCTAGATTAGACAGATAACTGTTATTCCTATAGCACCTCATAGCATATCATACAAGGGGTGGTGCATGTGTGTGGTGTCAGCTGTCTTTAGGAGAGAGGTGCTCCTTTTGAGCTGCTATCCGCCCATACAGTAAATAAATTACATAGGTAGGGGGCAGCGAATCTATGGAAAGACTGAGCAAGGTTGGATTTATAACAGATTTGTTGGCAAACCACCTCCGTGATTGTTTCCATCCTGCTTGGTTTTATTGGCTGCAATTTTGGTGCTTAATAAATTATATTTATTATGATCCCATGCTATATATCGGAGTTAATTGTTGATATTTAATATGTAATAAAAATAAAAGGGGATTACAATGTTTCATTGAAGTCCATTTTTTTTTTTATTTGTTGTTTTGTTTTGTTTAAGAGGCCAAGGGCCCTTGAGACATTTATAGATGATCACCACTTTGGGCACATACTCTCAATGCAAAAAGGTTCACTAAGCCCAGATAAATATTTTTGTTAACCACCTAACAATGAGGGGCCTGAGCCCCCCCCCCCCCATAGAAAACAAAGGGCTCCACTCATTATGAAATAGGGTGTTATTTTATGGGGAGTCTCTGAAAACCTCTCTCCCCTTTATCAAAAAACCTAGTGAAACAGGCGACCACTACACTGCTGATTAACTGCAGAAGAGGGGGGTTTCCTTCCCCTTTAAGTAAAGCAAAGGGGAGATATGGGCTCAGTAATTGGCTGCCCACCTTCCACAGATAATCTGTCCCATTGTACTTTGTTTGATAGTAAATAACAAGTGAGGGTATTCCAAAGGGCTGAGGCACTTACAATAACTAAGTAGAGGATGTATCTGAGCCATCCTGAGCACAGACATGTTAAATCCTCGCTCCTGCAGGCAGCGTAATTACCAAATCCCCAGTCTAAAAACATAATTTATGCTTACCTGATAAATTTATTTATCTTGTAGTGTATCCAGTCCACAGATCATCCATTACTTATGGGATTATATCTCCTTCCCAACAGGAAGTTGCAAGAGGATCACCCACAGCAGAGCTGCTATATAGCTCCTCCCCCAGCTGTCATATCCACTCATTCGACCGAAAACAAACAGAGAAAGGAGAAACCACAGGGTGAGGTGACTGTAGTTTAATTAAAATTTAGACCTGCCTTAAAAGGACAGGGCGGGCCGTGGACTGGATACACTACAAGAGAAATACATTTATCAGGTAAGCATAAATTATGTTTTCTCTTGTTAAGTGTATCCAGTCCACGGGTCATCCATTACTTGTGGGATACCAATACCAAAGCTAAAGTACACGGATGATGGGAGGGACAAGGCAGGATTAAGCGGAAGGAACCACTGCCTGAAGAACCTTTCTCCCAAAAACAGCCTCCGAAGAAGCAAAAGTATAAAATTTGTAAAATTTGGAAAAGGTGTGAAGCGAAGACCAAGTCGCGGCCTTGCAAATCTGTTCAACAGAGGCCTCATTTTTAAAGGCCCAGGTGGAAGCCACAGCTCTAGTAGAATGAGCTGTAATCCTTTCAGGGGGCTGCTGTCCAGCAGTCTCATAGGCTAGGCGTATTACGCTCCGAAGCCAAAAGGAAAGAGAGGTTGCCGAAGCTTTTTGACCTCTCCTCTGTCCAGAGTAAACGACAAACAGGGAAGATGTTTGACGAAAGTCCTTAGTAGCTTGTTAGTAAAACTTCAAGGAACGGACTACGTCCAGATTATGTAAAAGACGTTCCTTCTTTGAAGAAGGATTAGGACACAATGATGGAACAACAATCTCTTGATTGATATTCTTGTTAGAAACCACATTGGGTAAAAACCCAGGTTTGGTACGCAGAACTACCTTATCTGCATGAAAAATCAGATAAGGAGAATCACATTGTAAGGCAGATAGCTCAGAGACTCTCCGAGCCGAGGAAATAGCCATCAAAAACATAACTTTCCAAGATAAAAGTTTAATATCAATGGAATGAAGGGGTTCAAATGGAACTCCTTGAAGAACCTTAAGAACCAAGTTTAAGCTCCACGGGGGAGCAACAGGTTTAAACACAGGCTTAATTCTAACCAAAGCCTGGCAAAATGCCTGGACGTCTGGAACCTCTGCCAGACGCTTGTGCAAAGGAATAGACGGAGCAGAAATCTGTCCCTTTAAGGAACTAGCTGATAATCCTTTGTCCAAGCCCTCTTGGAGAAAGGACAATATTCTAGGAATCCTAACCTTACTCCATGAGTAATTCTTGGATTCACACCAATAAAGATATTTACTCCATATCTTGTGGTAGATTTTCCTGGTAACAGGCTTTCGTGCCTGTATTAAAGAATCAATGACTGACTCGGAGAAGCCACGCTTTGATAGAATCAAGAGTTCAATCTCCATGCAGTCAGTCACAGAGAAATTAGATTTGGATGATTGAAAGGACCTTGTATCAGAAGGTCCTGTCTTAGAGGCAGAGTCCATGGTGGAAAGGATGACATGTCCACTAGGTCTGCATACCAAGTCCTGCGTGGCCACGCAGGCGCTATCAGAATCACTGATGCTCTCTCCTGTTTGATTTTGGCAATCAGTCGAGGGAGCAGAGGAAACGGTGGAAACACATAAGCCAGGTTGAAGAACCAAGTCGCTGCTAGAGCATCAATCAGCGTCGCTTCTGGGTCCCTGGACCTGGATCCATAACAAGGAAGCTTGGCATTCTGGCAAGAAGCCATGAGATCCAACTCTGGTTTGCCCCAACGATGAATCAATTGAGCAAACACCTCCGGATGGAGTTCCCACTCCCCCGGATGGAAAGTCTGACGACTTAGAAAATCCGCCACCCAGTTCTCCACGCCTGGGATATGGATTGCTGACAGGTGGCAAGAGTGGTACTCTGCCCAGCGAATTATTTTTGAGACTTCTAACATCGCTAGGGAACTCCTGGTTCCCCCTTGATGGTTGATGTAAGCCACAGTCGTGATGTTGTCTGACTGAAATCTGATGAACCTCAGTGTTGCTAACTGAGGCCAAGCCAGAAGAGCATTGAATATCGCTCTTAACTCCAGAATATTTATTGGAAGGAGTTTCTCCTCCTGAGTCCACGATCAGGGAGTTCCAGACTGCACCCCAACCTAGAAGGCTGGCATCTGTTGTTACAATTGTCCAATCTGGCCTGCGAAAGGTCATATCCTTGGACAGGTGTACCTGAGACAACCACCAGAGAAGAGAATCTCTGGTCTCTTGATCCAGATTTAGCAGAGGGGACAAATCTGTGTAATCCCCATTCCACTGACTCAGCATGCATAATTGCAGCGGTCTGAGATGAAGGCGCGCAAATGGCACTATGTCCATTGCCGCTACCATTAAGCCGATTACCTTCATACACTGAGCTACCGAAGGGCGCGGAATGGAGTGAAGAACACGGCAAGCATTTAGAAGTTTTGATAACCTGGACTCCGTCAGGTAAATTTTCATTTCTACAGAATCTATAATAGTCCCTAAGAAGGAGACTCTTGTGAGTGGGGATAGAGAACTCTTTTCCTCGTTCACTTTCCACCCGTGTGACCTCAGGAATGCCAGAACTATCTCTGTATGAGACTTGGCAACTTGAAAGCTTGACGCCTGTATCAGGATGTCATCTAGATACGGAGCCACCGCTATGCCTCGCTGTCTTAGAACCGCCAGAAGTGAGCCCAGAACCTTTGTAAAGATTCTCGGGGCTGTAGCCAACCCGAAGGGAAGAGCTACAAATTGGTAATGCCTGTCTAGAAAGGCAAACCTTAGAAACCGATGATGATCTTTGTGAATTGGTATGTGAAGGTAGGCATCCTTTAAGTCCACTGTGGTCATGTACTGACCTTCTTGGATCATGGGTAGGATGGTCCGAATAGTTTCCATTTTGAAAGATGGAACACTGAGGAATTTGTTTAAGATCTTTAGATCCAAAATTGGTCTGAAGGTTCCCTCTCTTTTGGGAACCACAAACAGATTTGAATAAAAACCCTGTCCTTGTTCCGTCCGCGGAACTGGATGGATCACTCCCATAACTAGGAGGTCTTGCACAAAGTGTAGGAATGCCTCTTTCTTTATCTGATTTGCAGATAGCCTTGAAAGATGAAATCACCCTTGTGGAGGGGAAGCTTTGAAGTCCAGAAGATATCCCTGAGATATGATCTCCAACGCCCAGGGATCCCGAACATCTCTTGCCCACGCCTGGGCGAAGAGAGAAAGTCTGCCCCCTACTAGATCCGTCGCCGGATAGGGGGCCGTTCCTTCATGCTGTCTTAGAGGCAGCAGCAGGCTTTCTGGCCTGCTTGCCTTTGTTCCAGGATTGGTTAGGTTTCCAGGCCTGCTTAGATTGAGCAAAAGTTCCCTCTTGTTTTGAAGCGGAGGAAGTTGATGCTGCACCTACCTTGAAATTTCGAAAGGCACGAAAATTAGACTGTTTGGCCTTTGCTTTGGCCCTGTCCTGAGGAAGGGTGTGACCCTTACCTCCAGTAATGTCAGCAATAATTTCCTTCAAACCAGGCCCGAATAAGGTCTGCCCCTTGAAAGGAATGTTGAGTAATTTAGACTTCGAAGTCACGTCAGCTGACCAGGATTTAAGCCATAGCACCCTACGCGCTTGGATGGCGAATCCGGAATTCTTAGCCGTTAGTTTAGTCAAATGAACAATGGCATCAGAAACAAATGAGTTAGCTAGCTTAAGTGTTCTAAGCTTGTCAATAATTTCAGTCAATGGAGCTGTATGGATGGCCTCTTCCAGGGCCTCAAACCAGAATGCCGCTGCGGCCGTGAGAGGCGCAATGCATGCAAGGGTCTGTAAAATAAAACCTTGTTGAATAAACATTTTCTTAAGGTAACCCTCCAATTTTTTTATCCATTGGATCTGAAAAAGCACAACTGTCCTGAACCGGGATAGTAGTACGCTTTGCTAAAGTAGAAACTGCTCCCTCCACCTTAGGGACCGTCTGCCATAAGTCCCGTGTAGTGGCGTCTATTGGAAACATTTTTCTAAATATAGGAGGTGGGTTAAAAGGCACACCCGGTCTATCCCACTCCTTGCTAATAATTTCTGTAAGCCTTTTAGGTATAGGAAAAACATCAGTACACACCGGCACCGCATAGTATTTATCCAGCCTACACAATTTCTCTGGTACTGCAACTGTGTTACAGTCATTCAGAGCAGCTAATACCTCCCCAAGCAACACACGGAGGTTCTCAAGCTTAAATTTAAAATTAGAAATCTCTGAATCAGGTTTCCCCGAATCAGAGATGTCACCCACAGACTGAAGCTCTCCGTCCTCATGATCTGCATATTGTGACGCAGTATCAGACATGGCCCTTACAGCATCTGCGTGCTCTGTATTTCTCCTAACCCCAGAGCAATCGCGCTTGCCTCTTAATTCAGGCAACCTGGATAATACCTCTGACAGGGTATTATTGATGATTGCAGCCATGTCCTGCAAGGTAATCGCTATGGGCGTCCCTGAAGTAATTGGCGCCATATTAGCGTGCATCCCCTGAGCGGGAGGCGAAGCGTCTGACACGTGGGGAGAGTTAGTCGGCATAACTTCCCCCTCGTCAGAATCTTCTGGTGATATTTCTTTTACATTTAAAGACTGATCTTTACTGTTTAAGGTGAAATCAATACATTTAGTACACATTCTCCTATGGGGCTCCACCATGGCTTTCAAACATAATGAACAAGTAGTTTCCTCTGTGTCAGACATGTTTAAACAGACTAGCAATGAGACTAGAAAGCTTGGAAAACACTTTAAACAAGTTTACAAAATTTGAAATAACAGTGAAAAAAGGCAGTTACACTAACGAAATTTTTACAGTGTATGTAACAAGTTAGCAGAGCATTGCACCCACTTGCAAATGGATGATTAACCCCTTAATACCCAAAACGGAATAATAAATGACAAAAACGTTTTTTCAAACAGTCACAACAACTGCCACAGCCCTACTGTGGCTTTTTACCTCCCTCAAAAACGACTTTGAAGCCTTTTGAGCCCTCCAGAGATGTCCTGGATCATGCAGGAAGAAGCTGGATGTCTGTGTCTGTAATTTTTGCTGTGCAAAAAAACGGCAAAATAGGCCCCTCCCACTCATATTACAACAGTGGAAAGCCTAAGGAAACTGTTTCTAGGCAAAATTCAACCCAGCCATGAGGAAAAAAAACTAGGCCCCAATAAGTTTTATCACCAAATACACGATTAAACATGCCAGCAAACGTTTTATATTACACTTTTATAAGAGTATGTATCTCTATTAATAAGCCTGATACTAGTCGCTATCACTGCATTTAAGGCTTTACTTACATTAGTTCGGTATCAGCAGCATTTTCTAGCAAATTCCATCCCTAGAAAAATATTTTAACTGCACATACATTATTGCAGGAAAACCTGCATGCCATTCCCTCTCTGAAGTTACCTCACTCCTCAGAATATGTGAGAACAGCCATGGATCTTAGTTACTTCTGCTAAGATCATAGAAAACGCAGGCAGATTCTTCTTCTAAATACTGCCTGAGATAAACAGTATACTCCGGCACCATTTAAAAATAACAAACTTTTGATTGAAGAATAAACTAAGTATAAAACACCACACTCCTCTTACGACCTCCATCTTGGTTGAGGCTTGCAAGAGAATGACTGGATATGACAGTTAGGGGAGGAGCTATATAGCAGCTCTGCTGTGGGAGATCCTCTTGCAACTTCCTGTTGGGAAGGAGAATATCCCACAAGTAATGGATGATCCGTGGACTTGATACACTTAACAAGAGAAAGCAATATTATTTATTAACATCTATATATCAACCAATCACCATCCAGTGAATCGGTTAATCACAAAATAACTAATTTGAGTTATAGTGGAGATAAAAGCATGAGATTAAAATCCTCCATTTTATAAAAGTAAGAGCCACAGCATTATTGTGTAGAAATTTAGCAAATCTAGGCAAGGATTCCTGCTTGCTTATCCTCAGAAATACTCTGTATACATTGTTACCAATGCACCAGGGAACTCTGGGTAAGATATGCAAATTAGATATTCAATATCTCACACTTTTTGTTTTGATCTAGAAACTAAGAGTAAGAGGTCACTTATGCTCAACAGGGATAGACTGCTCAATGGCTACAAATCTATTGGTGGACGGCAACATGCGCTAAAAACATGACAATAAAAATGTAACAATGTGTTCCTTCAGTAATAATTACACACAAGCTAAAAATATACATTTGTAAAAATGGAAATGACTGTTATCACTCATATGTCAGTACTACTGAAGAGCATTTACCAGACAAACTAAAAAAAAAACGGTTTCCCTGAATGTGATTAATAAGCGCTTACCTGGTGCGTCTGGGCAACGTCTGCCTCTGGAGGTGGGTTGCTGGTGTTGAGGATAGTCCCATTGGACGGCATCATTAAAAATAGATGACTTTATAACCGAAGTCCTGGCTTTGTTGGTTAAGAAACAAGGGGATCCAAAGAATGTATAGTAGCACTTGTTATAAATCCCAAATATTACAAAAAAAGTGGAAAAAAATATTGTTAGAAAAAAGCACCAAAGGGAACAGTTGACTTTCTTCTCTCCGGATCTTCCTTTCAACTTCCTGTAAAAAAGAAAAATAAAGAGAATGACTAACCAGACACCCAAGGGTTATTTACAGGGGCAGAAAGGTGCATACATTAGCTGCTGAATAGTGGAAATATGATATATTGCAAGTTAGAGACATAAAATACAATTTTTGTCTTTTAAATTTACCTTTATTAATTTTGCTTCATTCTCTTGGTATCCTTTATTGAATGAGGAGCAATGCACTACTGGGACCTAGCTGAACACATTGGTAAGCCAATAAAAAGAGGCATATACCTGCAGCCACTAATCGGCAGCTAGAACCCAGCTGCTAAGCCTATCTAAGTATGCTTTACAACAAAGGATACTAAGCTAAAAAAATACATTTGTATGGGGGGGGGGGAAGAAATTTGGGGTTTTATATTCTTTTAAATTGACATTAAAATGAACAAGATTGTGATATAAAATGTTTAATTATGTATAGTAAAAAAACAAAAAACTTTGCAATACAATTTCCATTTATGCCATTTTCCTGTAATTTAACTGAAATTTATCCAAATTCCTGTGTTGCTATAAAGAATTGGCTGCTTCCATGTTAAAACCTAGGTTTTCCTTATCTAATATCTTCTGCTGAGGACAATTAATGACATAGTGTGTGCAAGCAACAGCTGTGTGGAATATAACAATGTTGCAGAGTCTTTAAAACCTAACATATACAATTCTTAAATATTGGTATATTCTGTACAATCATTGTTTGCACATCTGTCCCTAAACCTAGGTTTCAACATGGCAACACTCATTACTTTATAAAAACTAAAGTACTTTATAGAAACAAGTGTTACACTTCTCAATATTTAAACAGCTAATATAAGTTTTAAAAATACATCTACATTTTATTATTTGTCTCATCTTTGCTTTGAATACATTATTATATCTAGCATGTTAATGTCCCTTTAAGTTAAAGGTTACATGTCACCTTAAGTGCTGTTGTTGAGAGGACATTTTTAAGTTGAAAGTAAAGGCTATTGGTTTAGAGGTGCAAGCGGCACCTCATTGGTAGAAGAGCGATGTGCCATGGGCGGCCGTAGACGCTGGGTGTAGCGCTGTCCCGCAGAAACGGGAGTTTAGCACGATTTTTTTACATATCTCATCACTTAAACTCCACTTGATTTTTAGTGATGGTAAATCCTAGCATTTGTTAAACCGTCCCTTTAAAGCAAGTAAGCTTTTATTTACAGTACTGCCTGTCACTATGAAATGCATTATTTTATGTGCACACAAACAGCCACAAAAATGTATATTCAAGCGATAGTTTTCAGAAGCATCCACAGTTATAGGGCAATTATAGAGCCAAACCCAGTCATTTACTGCCCAATGTCAGCCAGTGCCCATGGGCTTGCACAGCTGTGTACCAGAACAGGGTAGCTCACAACTGGCAGTAACGTAAATGTTATATATTTTTTATTTAAACAGACATTAGACACCTTGAAATAACAAGTTATTGCTATTGTTCTGCAATAGAGCTTGTGTGTTTCAGAATGGATTAACAAATTGTTCACTGCAATTATTTGTCCAGTGGTCCACAATCACATGACTTAAAGTGTTACAGGAGTAACGAAGAGTAGCCACTGCCATTATGGTAAGCAACACTTGAACTGTTTTGCAATATGTTATCTTTTCACCTCTGCTGAGGCCAGTAAGTAACAGATGTATGGCAGGGATAGGCCTGTGAACTTTGCAGTGTGCACTTCCAATTCTCAAATTTGGAAAATTCACAATTTTCCGTCATAAATTACATGAAAGGGGGGCAAAATAAATAATTAACGTAAATTGCAAAGCTTTTTTACTACACATAATAAAACATTTTATAGAACAATCTCAATAAATAAACTGCACTGGAACACTTGCAATCAGATTTTGTTCTTTGAAAGTGTATGTATTATTTGAGAAACTTAAAGGAACATGAAACCTTCATGTTTCTTTCATTATTCAGAGCATATAGTACAATTTGAAATAATTTCACAATTTAATTCTAATATCTAATTTGATTTGTTCTCTTGGTGTCCTTTGTTGAAAATCATACCTAGGTAGGCTCAGGAGCTAGCTGCTGATTGGTGGCTGCACATATGCCTCTTGTCATTGGTAAGCTCTGAATAGTGCATCGCTGCTCCTTCAATGAAGGATACCAAAGAATGAAGTCAAATTGATAAAATAAGTAAATTGGAAAGAAATATAAACTCTATCAAAATCATGAAAGAAACTTTTTGGGTTTCATGTTCCTTTTAACATGGAAAAAGTGCTTATTTACAGGCTAGAGTTTTTGTGTGGATCATTCTTTCCATGTGATTCAGTTTTTACACTTATTATATGCAGGTGAAATGAGTCCTTGTTCCATAGCTCCCCTCACATATCTGCTGCGTCTGATTAAATAGCTCCCCTCACATATCTGCTGCGTCTGATTAAATCGCTCCCCTCGCATATCTGCTGCGTCTGATTAAATATCTCCCCTCACATATCTGCTGTGTCTGATTAAATAGCCCCCCTCACATATCTGCTGCCTCTGATTAAATAGCCCCCCTCACATATCTGCTGCCTCTGATTAAATAGCCCCCCTCACATATCTGCTGCCTCTGATTAAATCGCCCCCCTCACATATCTGCTGCGTCTGATTAAATAGCTCCCCTTACATATCTGCTGCCTCTGATTAAATAGCCCCCCTCACATATCTGCTGCGTCTGATTAAATAGTTCCCCTCACATATCTGCTGCGTCTGATTAAATCGCCCCCCTCACATATCTGCTGCGTCTGATTAAATAGTTCCCCTCACATATCTGCTGCGTCTGATTAAATAGTTCCCCTCACATATCTGCTGCGTCTGATTAAATCGCCCCCCTCACATATCTGCTGCGTCTGATTAAATAGTTCCCCTCACATATCTGCTGCGTCTGATTAAATCGCTCCTCTCACATATCTGCTGCGTCTGATTAAATCGCTCCTCTCACATATCTGCTGCGTCTGATTAAATCGCTCCTCTCACATATCTGCTGCGTCTGATTAAATCGCTCCCCTCACATATCTGCTGCGTCTGATTAAATAGCCCCCCTCACATATCTGCTGCCTCTGATTAAATAGCCCCCCTCACATATCTGCTGCCTCTGATTAAATCGCCCCCCTCACATATCTGCTGCGTCTGATTAAATAGCTCCCCTTACATATCTGCTGCCTCTGATTAAATAGCCCCCTCACATATCTGCTGCGTCTGATTAAATAGTTCCCCTCACATATCTGCTGCGTCTGATTAAATCGCCCCCCTCACATATCTGCTGCGTCTGATTAAATAGTTCCCCTCACATATCTGCTGCGTCTGATTAAATAGTTCCCCTCACATATCTGCTGCGTCTGATTAAATCGCCCCCCTCACATATCTGCTGCGTCTGATTAAATAGTTCCCCTCACATATCTGCTGCGTCTGATTAAATCGCTCCTCTCACATATCTGCTGCGTCTGATTAAATCGCTCCTCTCACATATCTGCTGCGTCTGATTAAATCGCTCCTCTCACATATCTGCTGCGTCTGATTAAATAGCCCCCCTCACATATCTGCTGTGTCTGATTAAATCGCTCCCCTCACATATCTGCTGCGTCTGATTAAATCGCTCCCCTCATATATCTGCTGCGTCTGATTAAATCGCTCCCCTCACATATCTGCTGCGTCTGATTAAATCGCTCCCCTCACATATCTGCTGTGTCTGATTAAATAGCCCCCTCACATATCTGCTGCGTCTGATTAAATAGCTCCCCTCACATATCTGCTGCGTCTGATTAAATCGCTCCCCTCACATATCTGCTGCGTCTGATTAAATCGCTCCTCTCACATATCTGCTGTGTCTGATTAAATTGCTCCCCTCACATATCTGCTGTGTCTGATTAAATCGCTCCCCTCACATATCTGCTGCGTCTCTGCACAGCGGTGGTTCCCCCATATATCTATTTCACTGTCATTGGCCCGAGTAACCCAGCGGAGAGGCTAAGTTACACGGCTGGATTTTTCCATATGGTAAGGGAGTTTATTTACAGCAAACTCATCCCTCAGGACATTAAACCAACTACAGCTCTAGCAAATCTAGTTTTAAATCGTAGCAGGCCACAAAAAACACTACAGAGTGACCTCATTATAGCCACAAGTGGTGCTGAGCAGGATAGGCAGAGGCACAGGTTAAATTCCCCACTAAGCTTTTTAAAGGGACCTGAAACACTATCGGCTAGATTTAGAGTTTGGCGGCCAAAGGGGTGCATTAGCTACGCATGCTTTTTTTCCCCCGCACCTTTTAAATACCGCTGGTATTTAGAGTTCACAGAATGGCTGGGTTTCAGTGCGTTAGGCTCCAAAAAGGGAGCGTAGAGCATAATTTAACGCCACTGCAACTCTCGATACCAGCGGCGCTTACGGACGCGGCCAGCTTCAAAAACGTGCTCGTGCACGATTCCCCCATAGGAAACAATGGGGCAGTTTGAGCTGAAAAAAAACCCTAACACCTGCAAAAAAGCAGCGTTCAGCTCCTAACGCAGCCCCATTGTTTCCTATGGGGAAACACTTCCTACGTCTGCACCTAACACTCTAACATGTACCCCGAGTCTAAACACCCCTAACCTTACACTTATTAACCCCTAATCTGCCGCCCCCGCTATCGCTGACCCCTGCATATTATTTTGAACCCCTAATCTGTCGCTCCGTACACCCCCGCCACCTACATTATCCCTATGTACCCCTAATCTGCTGCCCTAACATCGCCGACCCCTATATTATATTTATTAACCCCTAATCTGCCGCCCCCAACGCCGCCTCCACCTAACTACACTTATTAACCCCTAATCTGCCGACCGGACCTGAGCGCTACTATAATAAATGTATTAACCCCTAATCCGCCTCACTCCCGCCTCAATAACCCTATAATAAATAGTATTAACCCCTAATCTGCCCTCCCTAACATTGCCGACACCTAACTTCAAGTATTAACCCCTAATCTGCCGACAGGAGCTCACCGCTACTCTAATAAATTTATTAACCCCTAAAGCTAAGTCTAACTTTAACCCTAACACCCCCCTAAATTAAATATAATTTAAATCTAACAAAATAAATTAACTCTTATTAAATAAATTATTCCTATTTAAAGCTAAATACTTACCTGTAAAATAAACCCTAATATAGCTACAATATAAATTATAATTATATTGTAGCTATTTTAGGATTAATATTTATTTTACAGGCAACTTTGTAATTATTTTAACCAGGTACAATAGCTATTAAATAGTTAATAACTATTTAATAGTTACCTAGTTAAAATAATTACAAAATTACCTGTAAAATAAATCCTAACCTAAGTTACAATTAAACCTAACACTACACTATCAATAAATAAATTAAATACAATTCCTACAAATAAATACAATTAAATAAACTAACTTAAGTACAAAAAAAAAATAATATTTACAAACATTAGAAAAAATTACAAAAATGTTAAACTAATTACACCTACTCTAAGCCCCCTAATAAAATAACAAAGACCCCCAAAATAAAAAATGCCCTACCCTATTCTAAATTACAAAAGTTCAAAGCTCTTTTATCTTACCAGCCCTTAAAAGGGCCCTTTGCAGGGCATGCCCCAAAGAATTCAGCTCTTTTGCCTGTAAAAAAAAACACATACAATACCCCCCCCCCAACATTACAACCCACCACCTACATACCCCTAATCTAACCCAAACCCCCCTTAAATAAACCTAACACTAAGCCCCTGAAGATCTTCCTACCTTGTCTTCACCATGCCAGGTATCACCGATCGTTCCAGGCTCCGAAATCTTCATCCAAGCCCAAGCGGGGGCTAGACATCCATCATCCGGCTGAAGTCTTCTATCAAGCGACGGCTGAAGAGGTCCAGAAGAGGCTCCAAAGTCTTCATCCTATCCGGGCAGAAGAGTAGATCCGGACCAGCAACCATCTTCTTCCAAGCTTCATCTTCTATCTTCATCCGATGACAACCGGCTCCATCTTGAAGACCTCCACCATACTCTTCTTCCGACGACTTCCCGACGAATGACGGTTCCTTTAAGGGATGTCATCCAAGATGGCGTCCCTCGAATTCCGATTGGCTGATAGAATCCTAATTAAGGTAGGAAAATTCTGATTGGCTGATGGAATCAGCCAATCAGAATCAAGTTCAATCCGATTGGCTGATCCGATCAGCCAATCAGATTGAGCTTACATTCTATTGGCTGTTCCGATCAGCCAATAGAATGTGAGCTCAATCTGATTGGCTGATCGGATTGAACTTGATTCTGATTGGCTGATTCCATCAGCCAATCAGAATATTCCTACCTTAATTCCGATAGGATTCTATCAGCCAATCGGAATTCGAGGGACGCCATCTTGGATGACGTCCCTTAAAGGAACCTTCATTCTTCAGTTGGACGTCGGAAGAAGAGGATCAGTCCGCGCTGGGGGTCTTCAAGATGGAGCCGTTCCTCATCGGATGAAGATAGAAGATGCCGCTTGGATCAAGATGGTTGCCGGTCCGGATGTCCTCTTCTGCCCGGATAGGATGAAGATTTCTTCCCGAAGATGGACTTCTTCATTTGCCGGTTGGATCCAGACTTCAGCCGGAGGATGGACGTCACTCTTCAGCCCCCGCTTGGGCTTGGAGGAAGATTTCGGAGGCTCTTCTGGACAGATCGGGACCCGGTGTGGTGAAGACAAGGTAGGGAGATCTTCAGGGGCTTAGTGTTAGGTTTATTTAAGGGGGGTTTGGGTTAGATTAGGGGTATGTGGGTGGTGGGTTGTAATGTTGGGGGGGGGTATTGTATGTTTTTTTTTACAGACAAAAGAGCTGAATTATTTGGGGCATGCCCCGAAAAGGGCCCTTTTCAGGGCTGGTAAGGTAAAAGAGCTTTTCTTTTTTTTTTTAGAATAGGGTAGGGCATTTTTTTATTTTGGGGGGCTTTGTTATTTTATTAGGGGGCTTAGAGTAGGTGTAATTAGTTTAAAATTGTAATATTTTTCTAATGTTTGTAAATATTTTTTTATTTTTTGTAACTTAGTTCTTTTTTATTTTTTGTACTTTAGTTAGTTTATTTAATTGTATTTATTTGTAGGTATTTAATTTAATTTATTTATTCATAGTGTAGTGTTAGGTTTAATTGTAGGTAATTGTAGGTATTGTATTTAATTTATTTATTGATAGTGTAGTGTTAGGTTTAATTGTAGATAATTGTAGGTATTGTATTTAATTAATTTATTAATAGTGTAGTGTTAGGTTTAATTGTAGATAATTGTAGGTATTGTATTTAATTAATTTAATGATAGTGTAGTGTTAGGTTTAATTGTAACTTAGGATTTATTTTACAGGTAATTTTGTAATTATTTTAACTATTTTAGCTATTAAATAGTTCTTAACTATTTAATAGCTATTTACAGGTAAGTATTTAGCTTTAAATAGGAATAATTTATTTAATAAGAGTTAATTTATTTCGTTAGATTTAAATTATATTTAACTTAGGGGGGTGTTAGTGTTAGGGTTAGACTTAGCTTTAGGGGTTAATCCATTTATTAGAGTAGCGGTGAGCTCCGGTCAGCAGATTAGGGGTTAATACTTGAAGTTAGCTATCGGCGATGTTAGGGAGGGCAGATTAGGGGTTAATACTATTTATTATAGGGTTATTGAGGCGGGAGTGAGGCGGATTAGGGGTTAATACATTTATTATACTAGCGGTGAGCTCCGGTCGGCAGATTAGGGGTTAATTATTGTAGGTAGCTGGCGGCGACGTTGTGGGGGGCAGATTAGGGGTTAAATATAATATAGGGGTCGGCGGTGTTAGGGGCAGCAGATTAGGGGTACATAGGGATAATGTAGCTGGCGGCGGCAGATTAGGGGTTAAAAAATTTAAATATAGTGGCGGCGATGTGGGGGGACCTCGGTTTAGGGGTACATAGGTAGTTTATGGGTGTTAGAGCACAGTAGTTAAGAGCTTTATAAACCGGCGTTAGCCCAGAAAGCTCTTATCTCCTGGCTTTTTTCTGCGGCTGGAGTTTTGTCGTTAGATTTCTAATGCTCACTTCAGCCACGACTCTAAATACCGGCGTTAGAAAGATCCCATTGAAAAGATAGGATACACAATTGACGTAAGGGGATCTGCGGTATGGAAAAGTCGCGGCTGGAAAGTGAGCGTTAGACCCTTTTAATGACTGGCTCCAAATACCAGAGGGCGGTAAAAACCAGCGTTAGGAGCCTCTAACGCTGGTTTTGACGGCTACCGCCCAACTCTAAATCTAGCCAAATGTTTTTCTTTCATGATTCAGATAGAGAATATCATTTTAAACAACTCTAATTTACTTCTATTATCAATTGTTTTTGTTCTCTTGGTATATTTTATTTATTTGCAGGAATATAAGCTCAGGAGCGTGCACGTGTTATACGGCAGCAGTTTTGCAAGAGCACAATTTCCTTCCTTGTAGTGCTCCAGATGACTACCTAGGTATCCCTTCAACAAAGAATACCATGGGAACAAAGCAGATGTGATAACCGAAGTAAATTGTAAGCTTTTTATAAAATGATATGCTCTGTCTGACTCACAAAATATATTTGTGGGTTTTATATCCTTTTAAGAAAGTCATTTTGAGGTTTATTCAGGAAATAAAGGGATTGCAGCGGATCACAAAACATCTCATGCCCATTCCATAAATACTCTGTATTACAGAGCCAGGTTTCCCATTTATTCTGCATGTGACAGTGAAGTGTCACTAATATGCCAGTAGCAAATAACATTAACGCTCGTTATTTATAGCATTTCATTAACAGGTTTTTTCTTATTAAAGACATTTTTATCTATGCATCAAAAATAATTCACTGCTAACAAACTATCTGCCTATGCAATAAAAGCTTAAAGTGATGTAAAATATCATTTTGTTAGTAAAATGTGCATTGTTTTGCAGGCTTGGGACAGACTCCTAAAAAAGCCCTTTAATATTGTTTATCTAATCTCCTTTGTTGGGGCCAATAAGGTAAAGATACTGGCTATGCAGATATCAGCCAATCACTGTGTGTATAGGAGTGCAAGGGGTCTACATTCTACAAAATGCACTCTATGCACTCTAGGGGGAGGGGAAAACACTATGATTTTCAGAGGTAGAGTACAGGAAAAGTAGACAAAATGAATTATGAGAGGGAAAGTTATTTAATCATTTTACGGAAAATTTCATTTTTAGTTTAATATCAGATCTTTAAAGCATGTGGTACTGCAAAGGAAGCCCTCTCTGGCAGCCAAAGGGTTAAACAAACTAAAGCCGTCATCAAATAATAACCAAATAAACTGGTTATTCTGATTTTCAAATCAATCCCAGTTTACTCTGTGCACTTGCCCATAGACATTCATAAAACCTCAAAATCTGAAAGATTTCCATAAAAATACAAATAGTGAAAACCTTGGTGGTTAAATTTCAGGGTGTAAGAAATATAGACTAATATTAGATCAGTTATAGCAGAACAAGAGCTAAATACTGTATTGTAGCCTCTAATATTACATGTGACACATTTATCAACATAAGAGCAAAAAGGCTCCAAACACACACATCTGAAGTTTCTGTACCACTGGATGTAACGGCTTCTGTTTGTGACATGGAAGAGTTTCCATTACTGGGGTAATTGGCTATGATTATAAATAGGCTGATTATGGGCACTGAGGTCATGAGAGGTCACATGTAACTCTGGGCTCTCTGCCCAACATATTGCTAAGCACATTGCCACTGGAAAACCTTATAGAAAGATGTCTGTGCTCTTCATACTGAGGGCTTAAAGTGCTGTTCTAGTGTAAAAAGAGCATATCTAGGTTACAAGTGAAGCACAGAAATATTAGCACTGCTCAAGCTAAATTAATGTCACTTTTATTCTTGCGCTCACATCATAAGTAAAAAGTCACTCGAGCACAACCTTAAATTTATATATAACAATTGGGGTAATTTATTATGGACCTTTTCTAAAAGCATAAAAAATGGTGCTGTTTTAAAGGGCTCAAAAAAATAAAAAATAAATATATATATTTCTCTTGGTATGGTCACTCCTTTAAATGACAGCATACTACAGCAGGCTCAGGAGAGTGCATGTATC
>NC_069502.1:38856857-38876857 GCF_027579735.1 Bombina bombina
AAGATGTCTGTGTGAGCAGGGGCTGTGTGCAGCCTGTTGTGCAATTATATAGGGCTCTGCCCCCATGAGGCATTCACAGCTGTGGGAGAGGCACCCCCTTACTGCTGAGCAATGATATAGGGCTCTGCCCCCCATGAGGCATACACAGCAGTGGGAGAGGAACCCCCACTTACTTCAGGAACTGACCGTTCTCTCCTGCATCAGACTCAGTAAGGAGAGGTGTAGAGAACACACAATGACAAGTCGTGCTTCTCCAAACTTTACTCACTCCTACCTGCAAGATGCTTTTCTTATATTTTGGTGCTAATGTCTCAGTTCTACATCCCCCTCGGCACACAATGACTCCTCTCACACTCAGCTCACCAGGAAGCAGCTGGTTGTGCATAACAGGACAGCAAAGTTCCAGATTTTCTGTCCTGCATTAAAGAATGCATCAACTGGCTTGCAAAGAGTTAAAATGTCACATTCACTCTCATACTGTGACAAGAATCCAACCTCTCCATGTGACATATATAACCACACTGAACAGGATGTGTCTCCATGTTCACCTGCCTTGGGGACTGACTTATGACCAGGACACCAGCATGAAATAAGGATGGGGTGAAATTGGAGCAAGGGGAAGAGAGTGAGAGGGTGAACAGAGAAGAGAGAGATAATGTGATACAATCCAGAGAGGGAGAGAGAGATAATGTGATACAATTGAGAGAGGGAGAAAGAGGGTGAACAGATGAGAGAGAGAGAAGAATGTGATACAATCGAGAGAGGGAGAGAGAGGGTGAACAGATGAGAGAGAGAGCGAGATAATGTGATACAATCGAGAGAGGGAGAAAGAGGGTGAACAGATGAGAGAGAGAGAGAGCGAGATAATGTGATACAATCGAGAGAGGGAGAAAGAGGGGGTGAACAGAGAAGAGAGAGAAGAATGTGATACAATCGAGAGAGGGAGAGAGAGGGTGAACAGATGAGAGAGAGAGAGATAATGTGATACAATCGAGAGAGGGAGAAAGAGGGGGTGAACAGAGAAAAGAGAGAAGAATGTGATACAATCCAGAGAGGGAGAGAGAGATAATGTGATACAATCGAGAGAGAGATAATGTGATACAATCGAGAGAGAGATAATGTGATACAATCGAGAGAGAGATAATGTGATACAATCGAGAGAGGGAGAAAGAGGGGGTGAACAGAGAAGAGAGAGAAGAATGTGATACAATCCAGAGAGGGAGAGAGAGATAATGTGATACAATCGAGAGAGAGATAATGTGATACAATCGAGAGAGGCAGAAAGAGAGAGAAATAAGATAGAATGTGATACAATCAAAAGAGAGAATGAGAGAGAGAAGGGGGATGAGAGAAACAGAGTGACAGAAAAAAGAATTAGAATGAGATAAAGAGGTTAAGACAAACGACCTGATATTTAAAACCTCGCCGGCATGGAGACAAATCGCACACAATCTTTGGGATTTTTTTATTGTAATGTAGGAGTCTCTGAACACTACATAGCAACATAAAGATCTCTCAAGATAAAATTTGTGTTTCTAAACTTTTGTAAAGGGTCTCACCGTACTGAAGAGACTTCTTAGAATACCTCGCCTTCACCACAAAGATTTGTGAGGTCAGGCACTTAAGCTGGACAAGAACTCTGGCTTGCAATCAGCGTTTCTCTTTTCTCTGACCTATTCATTCTGCAGTACAAATTGCAAGGGGAACAAGTTACTGTTTTGTAAGGTCAATAAAATCACAATTAATATTGCAATCGCAATATTTCATCAAAAAACTGTGATATGTTTCCCCATATTGCACAACCCTTATATATATATATATATATATATATATACTGTGTATCTATATATTTATTTATCCAACATACACACAACTGCCATGTTTTATGTTTTTAGTGAATAAATCAAGAGGTGATTGATGTAATCTTTTTTATTGTCTGCTGGATATTTCTGGTTAATACTTATATTTAACAATGACTAATACAGTCACTTAAAGGTCAGGAAGGCTAAAAAAAAAATAACTATCGGTTTATCAGGAGCTCTGCAAACCAGTGTGCAGCTAAATGTCAGACATAATAGGGTGGTTGGGAATAAAACAAAAACAGTGGTAAAGAAACCAAAATGTGAGTATGTCTGGCTGTTAAATATTCTTACTGGATCCTCAATTTTAAACAGATTTGTCGGCACCTGGCCTATTGGATTAGATACATTTAGAGGTCTGGGATATTAGTGGCATTTAGAACTAGCCTATGTGATTACAGGTATTTAGAGCCAGCCTACGGGATTACAGGTATTTAGAGATAGCCTATAGGATTACAGGTATTTAGAGCCAGCCTATGGGAATCCAGGCATTTAGAGCTATCCTATGGGATTCCAGGCATTTAGAACTAGGCTATGGGATTACAGGTATTTAGAGCCAGCCTATGGGATTACAGGTATTTAGAGCCAGCCTATGGGATTACAGGTATTTAGAGCCAGCCTACGGGATTACAGGTATTTAGAGCCAGCCTACGGGATTACAGGTATTTAGAGCTAGCCTATGGGATTACAGGTATTTAGAGCCAGCCTATGGGATTCCAGGCATTTAGAGCTAGCCTATGGGAATCCAGGCATTTAGAGGTAGCCTATGGGATTCCAGGCATTTAGAGCTAGCCTATGGGATTCCAGGCATTTAGAGCTAGCCTATGAGATTACAGGTATTTAATACTAGCCTATGGGATTCCAGGCATTTACAGCTATTTTATGGGATTATGGGTATATAGAAGTAGCCTATGGGATTACAGGTATTTAGATCTGAGAGTAAAGATACAGTTACAGTAACCCAGGGCTCGCTGGCTGTAAAACAGCATTTAGAACTCACTAATATAGTAGTTTGGGACACAGAAACAGAACAAATGTGTTGTTTTTAGCCAATGGTTTACATTTTAATCAGAGCTCGCTAGTGAAATACTAAACAGTCAATCAGAAATAATAATAATAAAAAACAGAATTTATGCTTACCTGATAAATTACTTTCTCCAACGGTGTTTCCGGTCCACGGCGTCATCCATAACTTTTGGGAATATTCTCTTCCCCAACAGGAAATGGCAAAGAGCACAGCAAAAGCTGTCCATATAGTCCCTCCTAGGCTCCGCCCACCCCAGTCATTCGACCGACGGACACGAGAAACCATAAGGTGCCGTGGTGACTGTAGTTAAAGAAAGAATTTCATCAAACCTGATTAAAAAACCAGGGCGGGCCGTGGACCGGACACACCGTTGGAGAAAGTAATTTATCAGGTAAGCATAAATTCTGTTTTCTCCAACATTGGTGTGTCCGGTCCACGGCGTCATCCATAACTTGTGGGAACCAATACCAAAGCTTTAGGACACGGATGAAGGGAGGGAGCCAATCAGGTTACCTAAACAGAAGGCACCACGGCTTGCAAAACCTTTCTCCCAAAAATAGCCTCCGAAGAAGCATAAGTATCAAATTTGTAGAATTTGGCAAAAGTGTGCAGGGAAGACCAAGTCGCTGCCTTACATATCTGATCAACAGAAGCCTCGTTCTTGAAGGTCCATGTGGAAGCCACAGCCCTAGTAGAGTGAGCTGTGATGCGTTCAGGAGGCTGCCGTCCGGCAGTCTCGTAAGCCAATCGGATGATGCTTTTCAGCCAAAAGGAAAGAGAGGTAGCAGTAGCTTTTTGACCTCTCCTCTTGCCAGAATAAACGACAAACAGAGAAGACGTTTGTCTGAAATCCTTTGTTGCTTCTAAATAGAACTTTAAAGCACGAACTACATCTAAATTGTGTAACAAACGTTCCTTCTTTGAAACTGGATTCGGACACAAAGAAGGTACAACTATTTCCTGGTTAATATTCTTGTTGGAAACAACCTTTGGAAGGAAACCAGGTTTAGTACGCAAAACAACCTTATCTGAATGGAACACCAGATAGGGCGGATTACACTGCAAAGCAGATAACTCAGAAACTCTTCTAGCAGAAGAAATAGCAACCAAAAACAGAACTTTCCAAGATAACATCTTGATATCTATGGAATGTAGAGGTTCAAACGGAACCCCTTGAAGAACTGAAAGAACTAAATTCAGACGCCAGGGAGGAGTCAAAGGTCTGTAAACAGGCTTGATCCTGACCAAAGCCTGAACAAAAGCTTGAACATCAGGCACAGCTGCCAGTCGTTTGTGTAACAAGATAGATAAAGCAGAAATCTGTCCCTTTAGAGAACTCGCTGATAATCCTTTATCCAAACCTTCTTGGAGAAAGGAAAGGATCCTAGGAATTTAGATCTTACTCCATGAGAATCCCTTGGATTCACACCAACAGATATATCTTTTCCATATTTTATGGTAAATTTTTCTAGTTACAGGTTTTCTGGCTTGTACCAGAGTATCTATTACAGAATCCGAAAACCCACGCTTAGATCAAATCAAGCGTTCAATTTCCAAGCCGTTAGCTGGAGGGAAACTAGATTTGGATGTTCAAATGGACCCTGTACTAGAAGATCCTGTCTCAAAGGTAGCTTCCATGGTGGAGCCGATGACATATTCACCAGGTCTGCATACCAAGTCCTGCGTGGCCACGCAGGAGCTATCAAGATCACCGAGGCCCTCTCCTGCTTGATCCTGGCTACCAGCCTGGGAATGAGAGGAAACGGTGGAAACACATAAGCTAGGTTGAAGGTCCAAGGCGCTACTAATGCATCCACTAGAGTCGCCTTGGGATCCCTGGATCTGGACCCGTAGCAAGGAACCTTGAAGTTCTGACGAGACGCCATCAGATCCATGTCTGGAATGCCCCATAATTGAGTCAACTGGGCAAATATCTCCGGGTGGAGTTCCCACTCCCCCGGATGGAATGTCTGACGACTCAGATAATCCGCCTCCCAGTTTTCCACTCCTGGGATGTGGATCGCAGATAGGTGGCAGGAGTGATCCTCCGCCCATTTTATGATTTTGGTCACTTCTCTCATCGCCAGGGAACTCCTTGTTCCCCCCTGATGGTTGATGTAAGCAACAGTCGTCATGTTGTCCTGAGAGTATTGAATATCGCTCTCAGTTCCAGAATGTTTATCGGGAGAAGAGACTCTTCCCGAGACCATAGCCCCTGAGCTTTCAGGGAGTCCCAGACCGCGCCCCAGCCCACTAGACTGGCGTCGGTCGTGACGATGACCCACTCTGGTCTGCGGAAGCTCATTCCCTGGGACAGGTGATCCTGGGTTAGCCACCAACGGAGTGAGTCTCTGGTCTTCTGATCTACTTGAATCACTGGAGACAAGTCTGTATAGTCCCCATTCCACTGTTTCAGCGTGCACAGTTGTAATGGTCTTAGATGAATTCGCGCAAAAGTAACTATGTCCATTGCTGCAACCATCAACCCTACTACTTCCATGCACTGAGCTATGGAAGGTCGTGGAACAGAGTGAAGAACTTGACAAGCGTTTAGAAGTTTCGACTTTCTGACATCTGTCAGGAAAATCTTCATTTCTAAAGAATCTATTATTGTCCCCAAGAAAGGAACTCTTGTCGACGGAGACAGGGAACTTTTTTCTATGTTCACTTTCCATCCGTGAGATCTGAGAAAGGCCAGAATGATGTCTGTGTGAGCCTTTGCCTTTGAAAGAGACGACGCTTGTATCAGAATGTCGTCCAAGTAAGGTGCCACTGCAATGCCCCTTCTAGAACCGCTAGAAGGGACCCGAGTACCTTTGTGAAAATCCTTGGAGCAGTGGCTAGCCCGAATGGGAGAGCCACAAACTGGTAATGTTTGTCCAGAAAGGCGAACCTTAGGAACTGAAGATGATCTTTGTGGATAGGAATATGTAGATACGCATCCTTTAGATCCACGGTAGTCATAAATTGACCCTCCTGGATTGTAGGTAAAATCGTTCGAATGGTTTCCATTTTGAACGATGGCACTCTGAGAAATTTGTTTAGGAACTTTAAATCCAGAATTGGTCTGAAAGTTCCCTCTTTTTTGGGAACCACAAACAGATTTGAGTAAAACCCCATTCCTTGTTCCACGGTTGGAACTGGGTGTATCACTCCCATTTTTAACAGGTCTTCTACACAATGTAAGAATGCCTGTCTCTTTATTTGGTTTGAGAATAAGTGAGACATGTGGAACCTTCCCCTTGGGGGTAGTTCCTTGAATTCCAGAAGATAACCCTGAGAAACTATTTCTAGTGCCCAGGGATCCTGAACATCTCTTGCCCAAGCCTGAGCGAAGAGAGAGAGTCTGCCCCCTACTAGATCCGGTCCCGGATCGGGGGCTACTCCTTCATGCTGTCTTGTTAGCAGCAGCAGGTTTCTTGGCCTGCTTACCCTTGTTCCAGCCTTGCATCGGTTTCCAAGCTGGTTTGGTTTGCGAAGCATTACCCTCTTGTCTAGAGGCTGCAGAGTTGGAGGCCGGTCCGTTCCTGAAATTGCGAAAGGAACGAAAATTAGACTTATTCTTGGCCTTGAAAGGCCTATCTTGTGGGAGGGCGTGGCCCTTACCCCCAGTGATGTCTGAGATAATCTCTTTCAATTCTGGCCCAAAAAGAGTTTTACCCTTGAAAGGGATATTAAGCAATTTTGTCTTGGAAGATACATCCGCTGACCAAGACTTTAGCCAGAGCGCTCTGCGCGCCACAATTGCAAACCCAGAATTTTTCGCCGCTAATCTAGCTAACTGGAATGCGGCATCTAAAATAAAGGAATTAGCTAACTTAAGTGCGTGAACCCTGTCCATAACCTCCTCATACGGAGTCTCTCTACTGAGCGACTTTTCTAGTTCTCCGAACCAGAACCACGCTGCTGTAGTGACAGGAATAATGCACGAAATAGGTTGCAGGAGGTAACCTTGCTGTACAAAAATCTTTTTAAGCAAACCCTCCAATTTTTTATCCATAGGATCTTTGAAAGCACAATTATCCTTGATAGGAATAGTAGTGCGCTTGGCTAGTGTAGAAACTGCCCCCTCGACCTTAGGGACTGTCTGCCATAAGTCCTTTCTGGGGTCGACCATAGGAAATAATTTCTTAAATATAGGAGGGGGAACAAAAGGTATGCCGGGCTTCTCCCACTCCTTATTCACTATGTCCGCCACCCGCTTGGGTATAGGAAAAGCGTCGGGGTGCACCGGAACCTTTAGGAACTTGTCCATCTTGCACAATTTTTCTGGAATGACCAGGTTGTCACAATCATCCAGAGTAGATAGCACCTCCTTAAGCAGTGTGCGGAGATGTTCTAATTTAAATTTAAATGTCACAACATCAGGTTCTGCCTGTTGAGAAATTCTACCTGAATCTGAAATTTCCCCATCTGACAAAACCTCCCTCACGACCCCTTCAGATTGGTGTGAGGGTATGACAGAGCAATTATCATCAGCGCCCTCCTGCTCTACAGTGTTTAAAACAGAGCAATCGCGCTTTCTCTGATATGCAGGCATTTTGAATAAAATATTTGCTATGGAGTTATCCATTACTGCCGTCAATTGTTGCATAGTAATAAGCATTGGCGCGCTAGAAGTACTAGGGGCCTTCTGCGTGGGCAAAACTGGTGTAGACACAGAAGGAGATGATGTAGAACTATGTCTACTCCCTTCATCTGATGAATCATCTTGGGCAACTTTACTATCTGTGGCAGTACTGTCCTTACTTTGTTTGGACGCTATGGCACAATTATCACACAATTTTGAAGGGGGAGACACATTGGCTTCCATACATACAGAACATAGCTTATCTGAAGGCACAGACATGTTAAACAGGCTTAAACTTGTCAATAAAGTACAAAAACCGTTTTTAAACAAAACCGTTACTGTGTCTTTAAATTTTAAACAGTGCACACTTTATTACTGAATATGTGAAAAAACTATGAAGGAATTGTTCAAATTTTCACCACAGTGTCTTAAAGCATTCAAAGCATTGCACCCCAAATTTGAGACCTTTAACCCTTAAAATGAAGAAACCGGAGCCGGTTAAAGTTTTAACCCCTCTACAGTCCCAGCTACAGCCTTTGCTGCGACTTTACCAAACCCAGGGGGTATACGATACCAAATTAAGCCTTCTAGGAACCTTTTCAAATATTTTCAGACCCACACACATGCAGCTGCATGTCCTGCTCTCAAAAGAAACTGCACAGTAATGGCGCGAAAATGAGGCTCAGCCTACTACAGGGAAGGCCCTTCCTGACTGAAAAGGTGTCTAAACCAGTGCCTGACGTTAAAAAACGTTCCCCAAATTTTATAAGTGTGAATATCAACATCAATCTTTATAAAAAGCCCAAATAAAGCAATCGATCTTGCCCATAAAAATGTCTACCAGTTTTATAGCCCACATTAAGCCCTTTATTCTGTTTGATTAAGAAAATGGCTTACCGGTCCCCATGAGGGGAATGACAGCCTTCCAGCATTACACAGTCTTGTTAGAAAAATGGCTAGTCATACCTTAAGCAGAAAAGTCTGCTAACTGTTTCCCCCAACTGAAGTTATTTCATCTCAACAGTCCTATGTGGAAACAGCAAACGATTTTAGTTACTGCTGCTAAAATCATATTCCTCTCACAAACAGAACTCTTCATCTTTTTCTGTTTCAGAGTAAATAGTACATACCAGCACTATTTTAAAATAACAAACTCTTGATAGTAGAATAAAAAATTACAACTAATCACCACATACTCTTCACCATCTCCGTGGAGATGTTGCCTGTGCAACGGCAAAGAGAATGACTGGGGTGGGCGGAGCCTAGGAGGGACTATATGGACAGCTTTTGCTGTGCTCTTTGTCATTTCCTGTTGGGGAAGAGAATATTCCCACAAGTTATGGATGACGCCGTGGACCGGACACACCAATGTGGGAGAAATAATAATAATAATAATAAATCCATTCACTGGAGAACGCAAAGTTAATTTTAAGATCTCGGGATAACTAAGTGCTGTTTAATAATATAGTAGCAGACAGGGGGTAGAAATCACTGTTCTGCGTGTTACTAGCAGACAGGAGGTAGAAATCACTGTTCTGCGTGTTACTAGTAGACTGAAGGTAGAAATCACTGTTCTGTGTGTTACTAGTAGACAGGAGGTAGAAATCACTGTTCTGTGTGTTACTAGTAGACTGGGGGTAGAAATCACTGTTCTGTGTGTTACTAGTAGACAGGGGGTAGAAATCACTGTTCTGTGTGTTACTAGTAGACAGGAGGTAGAAATCACTGTTCTGCGTGTTACTAGTAGACAGGAGGTAGAAATCGCTGTTCTGTGTGTTACTAGCAGACAGGAGGTAGAAATCACTGTTCTGTGTGTTACTAGCAGACAGGGGGTAGAAATCACTGTTCTGTGTGTTACTAGCAGACTGGAGGTAGAAATCACTGCTCTGCGTGTTACTAGCAGACAGGAGGTAGAAATCACTGTTCTGCGTGTTACTAGCAGACAGGAGGTAGAAATAATTGTTCTGCGTACTACTAGCAGACAGGGGGTAGAAATCATTGTTCTTCATGTTACTCGCAGACAGGGGGTAGAAATCACTGTTCTGCGTGTTACTCGCAGACAGGGGGTAGAAATCACTGTTCTGCGTGTTACTAGCAGACAGGGGGTAGAAATCACTGTTCTGCGTGTTACTAGCAGACAGGGGGTATATACAGTATCCCACAAAAGTGAGTACACCCCTCACATTTTTGTAAATATTTTATTATATATTTTCATGTGACAACACTAAAGAAATTACACTTTGCTACAATTTAAAGTAGTGAGTGTACAGCCTGTATAACAGTGTAAATTTGTTGTCCCCTCAAAATAACTCAACACATAGCCATTAATGTCTAAACCGTTGGATACACCCCTAAGTGGAAATGTCCAAATTTGGCCCAAAGTGTCAATATTTTGTGTGGCCACCATTATTTTCCAGCACTGCCTTAACCCTCTTGGGAATGGAGTTCACCAGAGCTTTACAGGTTGCAACTGGAGTCCTCTTCCACTCCTCCATGACAACATTATGGAGCTGGTGGATGTTAGAGACCTTGAGCTCCCCCCACCTTCTGTTTGAGGTTGCCCCACAGATGCTCAATAGGGTTTAGGTCTCGAGATATCATTGGTCATTCCATCACCTTTACCCTCCGCTTCATTAGTGAGGCAGTGGTCATCTAGGAGGTGTGTTTGGGGTCGTTATCAAGTTGGAATACTGCCCTGTGGCCCAGTCTCAGAAGGGAGGGGATCAAGCTCTGCTTCAGTATTTCACAGTACATGTTGGCATTCATGGTTTCCTCAATGAACTGTAGCTCCCCAGTGCCGGAAGTACTCATGCAGTCCCAGACCATGACACTCCCACCACCTTGCTTGACTGTAGGCAAGACACACTTGTCTTTGTACTCCTCACTTGGTTGCCGCCACACACGCTTGATACCATCTGAACCAAAAAAGTTTATCTTGGTCTCATAGGACCACAGGACATGGTTCCAGTAATCCATGTCCTTAGTCTGCTTGTCTTCAGCAAACTGTTTGCTGGCTTTCTTGTGCATCATCCTTAGAAGAGGCTTCCTTCTGGGACGACAGCCATGCAGACCAATTTGATGCAGTGTGCGGCATATGGTCTGAGCATTAACAGGCTGACCCCCCACCCTTTCAACCTCTGCAGCAATGCTGGCAGTACTCATGCATCTATTTCCCAAAGACAACCTCTGGATATGACGCTGAGCAAGCGCACTCAACTTCTTTGGTCGACCATGGCGAGGCCTGTTCTGAGTGGAACCTGTCGTGTGAAACTGCTGTATGGTCTTTCTCACCGTGCTGCAGCTCAGTTTCAGGGTCTTGGCAACCTTCTTATAGCCTAGGCCATCTTTATGTAGGACAACAATTCTTTTTTTCAGATCTTCGGAATTCTTTGCTATGAGGTGCCATGTTGAACTTCCAGTGACCAGTATGAGAGAATTTGAGAATGATTAACACCAAATTTAACACACCTGC
Source organism: Bombina bombina (assembly GCF_027579735.1). NCBI lineage: Eukaryota > Metazoa > Chordata > Amphibia > Anura > Bombinatoridae > Bombina > Bombina bombina. Next base: position 38,867,786 of record NC_069502.1, read on the forward strand.
TCCTCATTCACACCTAAGACCTTGTAACACTAACGAGTCACATGACACCGGGGAGGGAAAATGGCTAATTGGGCCCAATTTGGTTTAGGCATTAATTGCTGTGTGTTGAGTTATTTTGAGGGGACAGCAAATTTACACTGTTATACAGGCTGTACACTCAATGCTTTATATTGTAACAAAGTGTCATTTCTTCAGTGTTGTCACATGAAAATATATAATAAAATATTTACAAAAATGTCAGGGGTGTACTCACTTTTGTGAGATACTGTAAATCACTGTTCTGTGTGATACTTATAAGACAGGGGTATAAATCACTGTTCTGTGTGTTACTATTAGACAGGGGTATCAATCACTGTTCTGTGTGTTACTAGTAGACAGGGGTATAAATCCACTGTTCTGTGTGTTACTATTAGACAGGGGTATCAATCACTGTTCTGTGTGTTACTAGTAGACAGGAGGTAAAAATCTCTGTTCTGTGTGATACTTATTAGACAGGAGGTAAAAATCTCTGTTCTGTGTGATACTTATTAGACAGGGGTATAAATCACTGTTCTGTGTGTTACTATTAGACAGGAGGTAAAAATCACTGTTCTGTGTGTTACTATTAGACAGGGGTATAAATCACTGTTCTGTGTGTTACTATTAGACAGGGGTATAAATCACTGTTCTGTGTGTTACTATTAGACAGGAGGTAAAAATCACTGTTCTGTGTGTTACTATTAGACAGGGGTATAAATCACTGTTCTGTGTGTTACTATTAGACAGGGGTATAAATCACTGTTCTGTGTGTTACTATTAGACAGGGGTATAAATCACTGTTCTGTGTGTTACTATTAGACAGGAGGTAAAAATCACTGTTCTGTGTGATACTATTAGAAAGGCAACACAAAGCTCATCTGTCGGCTTCAAATTGGCCACAGCATGGAAGTAAAGATAAAGAAAGCTCAAGCGGCTTTTCAAGGAGTGTGTTCCTGGAATGCAGAACAATTAAAATCTAGCAAAATATAGTTATAAATAAAACATTGTAACGTATGCAGATTTCTGCTACGCAGTGCTTCATACACTAGGCACACATACAAATGACTAATGTTTCTGTAAGTGTAAATATGCAAAAGTGACATAATAATCAATCATGCTGCCAAAAACATTAGAAAAATGTAGAAAATGCATTTTGTAGTAAATATCTGACATTGCAGTCAGTGCTCCACCTGGTCCTTCTCTTACAATACACTGTGTTATCTTTACAATCATCGCATTATGTGCACGCAGGTCACAGGCAGCTTCACCAGGTTATAAATAATGTGTCACACTGTGCGCTCTGTACTGCAAGGTGCATGCAAGTTACCTGGCGATGTCTGTGTATAGGACAAGTCTACAGAAGTATATAATGTAGTTATCCTGATATTGTCTGTGTATAAGACAAGTCTCTCACAGAGGGACAGAAGTATATACTGTAGTTATCCTGAGACTGTCTGTGTATAGGACAATGCTACAGTCTTACAGAGGGACAGAAGTATATACTGTAGTTATCCTGAGACTGTCTGTGTATAGGACAAGGTTACAGTCTTACAGAGGGACAGAAGTATATACTGTAGTTATCCTGAGACTGTCTGTGTATAGGACAAGTCTCTCACAGAGGGACAGAAGTATATACTGTAGTTATGCTGAGACTGTCTGTGTATAGAACAAGGCTACAGTCTTACAGAGGGACAGAAGTATATACTGTAGTTATCCTGAGACTGTCTGTGTATAGGACAAGTCTACAGAAGTATATACTGTAGTTATCCTGATATTGTCTGTGTATAGGACAATGCTACAGTCTTACAGAGGGACAGAAGTATATACTGTAGTTATCCTAAGACTGTCTGTGTATAGGACAAGTCTACAGAAGTATATAATGTAGTTATCCTGATATTGTCTGTGTATAGGACAATGCTAAAGCCTCATAAAGGGACAGAAGTATATACTGTAGTTATCCTGAGACTGTCTGTGTATAGGACAAGTCTACAGAAGTATATACTGTAGTTATCCTGATATTGTCTGTGTATAGGACAATGCTACAGTCGTACAGAGGGACAGAAGTATATACTGTAGTTATCCTGAGACTGTCTGTGTATAGGACAAGGCTACAGTGTTACAGAGGGACAGAAATATATACTGTAGTTATCCTGAGACTGTCTGTGTATAGGACAAAGCTACAGTTTCACAGAGGGACAGAAGTATATACTGTAGTTATCCTGAGACTGTCTGTGTATAGGACAAAGCTACAGTCTCACAGAGGGACAGAAGTATATACTGTAGTTATCCTGAGACTGTCTGTGTATAGGACAAGGCTACAGTGTTACAGAGGGACAGAAATATATACTGTAGTTATCCTGAGACTGTCTGTGTATAGGACAAGTCTACAGAAGTATATAATGTAGTTATCCTGATATTGTCTGTGTATAGGACAATGCTAAAGCCTCATAAAGGGACAGAAGTATATACTGTAGTTATCCTGAGACTGTCTGTGTATAGGACAAGGTTACAGTCTCACAGAAGGACAGAAGTATATACTGTAGTTATCCTGAGACTGTCTGTGTATAGGACAAGGTTACAGTCTCACAGAGGGACAGAAGTATATACTGTAGTTATCCTGAGACTGTCTGTGTATAGGACAATGCTACAGTCTCACAGAGGGACAGAAGTATATACTGTAGTTATCCTGAGACTGTCTGTGTATAGGACAAGTCTCACAGAAGTATATACTGTAGTTATCCTGAGACTGTCTGTGTATAGGACAAGGCTACAGTCTCACAGAGGGACAGAAGTATATACTGTAGTTATGCTGAGACTGTCTGTGTATAGGACAATGCTACAGTCTCACAGAGGGACAGAAGTATATACTGTAGTTATGCTGAGACTGTCTGTGTATAGGACAATGCTACAGTCTCACAGAGGGACAGAAGAATATACTGTAGTTATCCTGAGACTGTCTGTGTATAGGACAAGTCTCACAGAAGTATATACTGTAGTTATCCTGAGACTGTCTGTGTATAGGACAAGTCTCACAGAAGTATATACTGTAGTTATCCTGAGACTGTCTGTGTATAGGACAATGCTACAGTCTCACAGAGGGACAGAAGTATATACTGTAGTTATCCTGAGACTGTCTGTGTATAGGACAATGCTACAGTCTCACAGAGGGACAGAAGTATATACTGTAGTTATCCTGAGACTGTCTGTGTATAGGACAAGTCTCACAGAAGTATATACTGTAGTTATCCTGAGACTGTCTGTGTATAGGACAATGCTACAGTCTCACAGAGGGACAGAAGTATATACTGTAGTTATCCTGAGACTGTCTGTGTATAGGACAAGTCTCACAGAAGTATATACTGTAGTTATCCTGAGACTGTCTGTGTATAGGACAAGGCTACAGTCTCACAGAGGGACAGAAGTATATACTGTAGTTATGCTGAGACTGTCTGTGTATAGGACAATGCTACAGTCTCACAGAGGGACAGAAGAATATACTGTAGTTATCCTGAGACTGTCTGTGTATAGGACAAGTCTCACAGAAGTATATACTGTAGTTATCCTGAGACTGTCTGTGTATAGGACAAGTCTCACAGAAGTATATACTGTAGTTATCCTGAGACTGTCTGTGTATAGGACAAGGCTACAGAAGTATATAATGTAGTTATCCTTATATTGCATGTGTATAGGACAATGCTACAGCCTCACAAAGGGACAGAAGTATATACTGCAGTTATACTGAGACTGTCTGTGTATAGGACAAGGCTACAGTCTCACAGAAGGACAGAAGAATATACTGTAGTTATCCTGAGACTGTCTGTGTATAGGACAAAGCTACAGTCTCACAGAGGGACAGAAGTATATACTGTAGTTATCCTGAGACTGTCTGTGTATAGGACAAGTGTCACAGAGGGACAGAAGTATATACTGTAGTTATCCTGATATTGTCTGTGTATAGAACAAGGCTACAGTCTCACAGAGGGACAGAAGTATATACTGCAGTTATCCTGAGACTGTCTGTGTATAGGACAATGCTACAGTCTCACAGAGGGACAGAAGTATATACTGTAGTTATCCTGAGACTGTCTGTGTATAGGACAAGGCTACAGTCTCACAGAGGGACAGAAGTATATACTGTAGTTATCCTGAGACTGTCTGTGTATAGGACAAGGCTACAGTCTCACAGAGGGACAGAAGTATACACTGTAGTTATCCTGAGACTGTCTGTGTATAGGACAATGCTACAGTCTCACAGAGGGACAGAAGTATATACTGTAGTTATCCTGAGACTGTCTGTGTATAGGACAAGGCTACAGTCTCACAGAGGGACAGAAGTATACACTGTAGTTATCCTGAGACTGTCTGTGTATAGGACAAAGCTACAGTCTCACAGAGGGACAGAAGTATATACTGTAGTTATCCTGAGACTGTCTGTGTATAGGACAATGCTACAGTCTCACAGAGGGACAGAAGTATATACTGTAGTTATCCTGAGACTGTCTGTGTATAGGACAATGCTACAGTCTCACAGAGGGACAGAAGTATATACTGTAGTTATCCTGAGACTGTCTGTGTATAGGACAATGCTACAGTCTTACAGAGGGACAGAAGTATATACTGTAGTTATCCTGAGACTGTCTGTGTATAGGACAAAGCTACAGTCTCACAGAGGGACAGAAGTATATACTGTAGTTATCCTGAGACTGTCTGTGTATAGGACAAAGCTACAGTCTCACAGAGGGACAGAAGTATATACTGTAGTTATCCTGAGACTGTCTGTGTATAGGACAAGGTTACAGTCTCACAGAGGGACAGAAGTATATACTGTAGTTATCCTGAGACTGTCTGTGTATAGGACAATGCTACAGTCTCACAGAGGGACAGAAGTATATACTGTAGTTATCCTGAGACTGTCTGTGTATAGGACAAGTCTCACAGAAGTATATACTGTAGTTATCCTGAGACTGTCTGTGTATAGGACAAGGCTACAGTCTCACAGAGGGACAGAAGTATATACTGTAGTTATGCTGAGACTGTCTGTGTATAGGACAATGCTACAGTCTCACAGAGGGACAGAAGTATATACTGTAGTTATGCTGAGACTGTCTGTGTATAGGACAATGCTACAGTCTCACAGAGGGACAGAAGAATATACTGTAGTTATCCTGAGACTGTCTGTGTATAGGACAAGTCTCACAGAAGTATATACTGTAGTTATCCTGAGACTGTCTGTGTATAGGACAAGTCTCACAGAAGTATATACTGTAGTTATCCTGAGACTGTCTGTGTATAGGACAATGCTACAGTCTCACAGAGGGACAGAAGTATATACTGTAGTTATCCTGAGACTGTCTGTGTATAGGACAATGCTACAGTCTCACAGAGGGACAGAAGTATATACTGTAGTTATCCTGAGACTGTCTGTGTATAGGACAAGTCTCACAGAAGTATATACTGTAGTTATCCTGAGACTGTCTGTGTATAGGACAATGCTACAGTCTCACAGAGGGACAGAAGTATATACTGTAGTTATCCTGAGACTGTCTGTGTATAGGACAAGTCTCACAGAAGTATATACTGTAGTTATCCTGAGACTGTCTGTGTATAGGACAAGGCTACAGTCTCACAGAGGGACAGAAGTATATACTGTAGTTATGCTGAGACTGTCTGTGTATAGGACAATGCTACAGTCTCACAGAGGGACAGAAGAATATACTGTAGTTATCCTGAGACTGTCTGTGTATAGGACAAGTCTCACAGAAGTATATACTGTAGTTATCCTGAGACTGTCTGTGTATAGGACAAGTCTCACAGAAGTATATACTGTAGTTATCCTGAGACTGTCTGTGTATAGGACAAGGCTACAGAAGTATATAATGTAGTTATCCTTATATTGCATGTGTATAGGACAATGCTACAGCCTCACAAAGGGACAGAAGTATATACTGCAGTTATACTGAGACTGTCTGTGTATAGGACAAGGCTACAGTCCTCACAGAAGGACAGAAGAATATACTGTAGTTATCCTGAGACTGTCTGTGTATAGGACAAAGCTACAGTCTCACAGAGGGACAGAAGTATATACTGTAGTTATCCTGAGACTGTCTGTGTATAGGACAAGTGTCACAGAGGGACAGAAGTATATACTGTAGTTATCCTGATATTGTCTGTGTATAGAACAAGGCTACAGTCTCACAGAGGGACAGAAGTATATACTGCAGTTATCCTGAGACTGTCTGTGTATAGGACAATGCTACAGTCTCACAGAGGGACAGAAGTATATACTGTAGTTATCCTGAGACTGTCTGTGTATAGGACAAGGCTACAGTCTCACAGAGGGACAGAAGTATATACTGTAGTTATCCTGAGACTGTCTGTGTATAGGACAAGGCTACAGTCTCACAGAGGGACAGAAGTATACACTGTAGTTATCCTGAGACTGTCTGTGTATAGGACAATGCTACAGTCTCACAGAGGGACAGAAGTATATACTGTAGTTATCCTGAGACTGTCTGTGTATAGGACAAGGCTACAGTCTCACAGAGGGACAGAAGTATACACTGTAGTTATCCTGAGACTGTCTGTGTATAGGACAAAGCTACAGTCTCACAGAGGGACAGAAGTATATACTGTAGTTATCCTGAGACTGTCTGTGTATAGGACAATGCTACAGTCTCACAGAGGGACAGAAGTATATACTGTAGTTATCCTGAGACTGTCTGTGTATAGGACAATGCTACAGTCTCACAGAGGGACAGAAGTATATACTGTAGTTATCCTGAGACTGTCTGTGTATAGGACAATGCTACAGTCTTACAGAGGGACAGAAGTATATACTGTAGTTATCCTGAGACTGTCTGTGTATAGGACAAAGCTACAGTCTCACAGAGGGACAGAAGTATATACTGTAGTTATCCTGAGACTGTCTGTGTATAGGACAAAGCTACAGTCTCACAGAGGGACAGAAGTATATACTGTAGTTATCCTGAGACTGTCTGTGTATAGGACAATGCTACAGTCTTACAGAGGGACAGAAGTATATACTGTAGTTATCCTGAGACTGTCTGTGTATAGAACAAGGCTACAGTCTCACAGAGGGACAGAAGTATATACTGTAGTTATCCTGAGTCTGTCTGTGTATAGAACAAGGCTACAGTCTCACAGAGGGACAGAAGTATATATTGTAGTTATCCTGAGACTGTCTGTGTATAGGACAAAGCTACAGTCTCACAGAGGGACAGAAGTATATACTGTAGTTATCCTGAGACTGTCTGTGTATAGGACAATGCTATAGTGTTACAGAGGGACAGAAGTATATACTGTAGTTATCCTGAGACTGTCTGTGTATAGGACAATGCTACAGTCTTACAGAGGGACAGAAGTATATACTGTAGTTATCCTGAGACTGTCTGTGTATAGGACAAGTCTACAGAAGTATATAATGTAGTTATCCTGATATTGTCTGTGTATAGGACAATGCTAAAGCCTCATAAAGGGACAGAAGTATATACTGTAGTTATCCTGAGACTGTCTGTGTATAGGACAATGCTACAGTCTCACAGAGGGACAGAAGTATATACTGTAGTTATCCTGAGACTGTCTGTGTATAGGACAAAGCTACAGTCTCACAGAGGGACAGAAGTATATACTGTAGTTATCCTGAGACTGTCTGTGTATAGGACAAAGCTACAGTCTCACAGAGGGACAGAAGTATATACTGTAGTTATCCTGAGACTGTCTGTGTATAGGACAATGCTATAGTGTTACAGAGGGACAGAAGTATATACTGTAGTTATGCTGAGACTGTCTGTGTATAGGACAATGCTACAGTCTTACAGAGGGACAGAAGTATATACTGTAGTTATCCTGAGACTGTCTGTGTATAGGACAATGCTATAGTGTTACAGAGGGACAGAAGTATATACTGTAGTTATCCTGAGACTGTCTGTGTATAGGACAATGCTACAGTCTCACAGAGGGACAGAAGTATATACTGTAGTTATCCTGAGACTGTCTGTGTATAGGACAATGCTACAGTCTCACAGAGGGACAGAAGTATATACTGTAGTTATCCTGAGACTGTCTGTGTATAGGACAATGCTACAGTCTCACAGAGGGACAGAAGTATATACTGTAGTTATCCTGAGACTGTCTGTGTATAGGACAATGCTACAGTCTCACAGAGGGACAGAAGTATATACTGTAGTTATCCTGAGACTGTCTGTGTATAGGACAATGCTACAGTCTCACAGAGGGACAGAAGTATATACTGTAGTTATCCTGAGACTGTCTGTGTATAGGACAATGCTATAATGTTACAGAGGGACAGAAGTATATACTGTAGTTATCCTGAGACTGTCTGTGTATAGGACAAAGCTACAGTCTCACAGAGGGACAGAAGTATATACTGTAGTTATCCTGAGACTGTCTGTGTATAGGACAATGCTACAGTCTCACAGAGGGACAGAAGTATATACTGTAGTTATCCTGAGACTGTCTGTGTATAGGACAAGTCTACAGAAGTATATAATGTAGTTATCCTGATATTGTCTGTGTATAGGACAATGCTAAAGCCTCATAAAGGGACAGAAGTATATACTGTAGTTATCCTGAGACTGTCTGTGTATAGGACAATGCTACAGTCTCACAGAGGGACAGAAGTATATACTGTAGTTATCCTGAGACTGTCTGTGTATAGGACAATGCTACAGTCTCACAGAGGGACAGAAGTATATACTGTAGTTATCCTGAGACTGTCTGTGTATAGGACAATGCTACAGTCTCACAGAGGGACAGAAGTATATACTGTAGTTATCCTGAGACTGTCTGTGTATAGGACAATGCTATAATGTTACAGAGGGACAGAAGTATATACTGTAGTTATCCTAAGGCTGTCTGTGTATAGGACAATGCTACAGTCTCACAGAGGGACAGAAGTATATACTGTAGTTATCCTGAGACTGTCTGTGTATAGGACAATGCTATATGTTACAGAGGGACAGAACAATATACTGTAGTTATCCTAAGGCTGTCTGTGTATAGGACAATGCTACA
>NC_069502.1:38886857-38934920 GCF_027579735.1 Bombina bombina
GTATGTACAGGATTCAGCCCAGTAAGGTTAAAATTTATAGCGTTAGGACCAGTCTATTTTGGGACACCTTGTAAGTGGTGACTGGCTGAGCAGAATATGGCCATATTGTGTGACTAAGATCCCAATATTATTTAAGAGTATAGAGTTTTAAACAGGCATTTTTTGCAGACTTTATATCAAAATAAGTGTGGTTTAATTTTGGATGTTGTTTGTTTGTGTATATATATATATATATATATATGTATGTGTATATACAGGGAGTGCAGAATTACTAGGCAAATTAGTATTTTGACCACATCATCCTCTTTATGCATGTTGTCTTACTCCAAGCTGTATAGGCTTGAAAGTCTACTACCAATTAAGCATATTAGGTGATGTGCATCTCTGTAATGAGAAGGGGTGTGGTCTGACATCAACACCCTATATCAGGTGTGCATAATTATTAGGCAACTTCCTTTCCTTTGGCAAAATGGGTCAAAAGAAGGAATTGACAGGCTCAGAAAAGTCAAAAATAGTGAGATATCTTGCAGAGGGATGCAGCACTCTTAAAATTGCAAAGCTTCTGAAGCGTGATCATCGAACAATCAAGCGTTTCATTCAAAATAGTCAACAGGGTCGCAAGAAGCGTGTGGAAAAACCAAGGCGCAAAATAACTGCCCATGAACTGAGAAAAGTCAAGCGTGCAGCTGCTGCCACTTGCCACCAGTTTGGCCATATTTCAGAGCTGCAACATCACTGGAGTGCCCAAAAGCACAAGGTGTGCAATACTCAGAGACATGGCCAAGGTAAGAAAGGCTGAAAGACGACCACCACTGAACAAGACACACAAGCTGAAACGTCAAGACTGGGCCAAGAAATATCTCAAGACTGATTTTTCTAAGGTTTTATGGACTGATGAAATGAGAGTGAGTCTTGATGGGCCAGATGGATGGGCCCGTGGCTGGATTGGTAAAGGGCAGAGAGCTCCAGTCCGACTCAGACGCCAGCAAAGTGGAGGTGGAGTATTGGTTTGGGCTGGTATCATCAAAGATGAGCTTGTGGGGCCTTTTCGGGTTGAGGATGGAGTCAAGCTCAACTCCCAGTCCTACTGCGAGTTTCTGAAAGACATCTTCTTCAAGTGTGGTACAGGAAGAAGTCTGCATCCTTCAAGAAAAAACATGATTTTCATGCAGGACAATGCTCCATCACACGCGTCCAAATACTCCACAGCGTGGCTGGCAAGAAAGGGTATAAAAGAAGAAAATCTAATGACATGGCCTCCTTGTTCACCTGATCTGAACCCCATTGAGAACCTGTGGTCCATCATCAAATGTGAGATTTACAAGGAGGGAAAACAGTACACCTCTCTGAACAGTGTCTGGGAGGCTGTGGTTGCTGCTGCACGCAATGTTGATGGTGAACAGATCAAAACACTGACAGAATCCATGGATGGCAGGCTTTTGAGTGTCCTTGCAAAGAAAGGTGACTATATTGGTCACTGATTTGTTTTTGTTTTGTTTTTGAATGTCAGAAATGTATATTTGTGAATGTTGAGATGTTATATTGGTTTCACTGGTAAAAATAAATAATTGAAATGGGAATATATTTGTTTTTTGTTAAGTTGCCTAATAATTATGCACAGTAATAGTCACCTGCACAAACAGATATCCCCCTAAAATAGCTAAAACTAAAAACTACTTACAAAACTATTCAGCTTTGATATTAATGAGTTTTTTGGGTTCATTGAGAACATGGTTGTTGTTCAATAATAAAATTAATCCTCAAAAATACAACTTGCCTAATAATTCTGCACTCCCTGTACTATGTATGTATGTATGTGTGTATATATATATATATATATATATATATATATATATATATATATATATATGTATATATGTATGTGTATATATATATATGTATGTGTATACGATTTATCATTTTTATATTACCATCTCAAAGTTTGTGCAATACACAATTATTAGCAATCATGTCTCTATTGAAAAGCTATCACTGTATTATGTCAAGACGAGGTACAGAATATTTAGTTTAGCTAAACATTATGATCTAGATAGGTGGCTCTAAGAGGTTTTCCTACGGCCCCCATACTTTCTCCCCCAAAAAAGAAAAAATAATTACCTTAGACAATACTGTAGGCCTGAAGATTACAGAAGTGGTACAAGATAAATCATTATGCTGCCTGTGAGGGCTAGGGGCTGTGTATGCTGCATGTGAGGGCTAGGGGCGGTGTATGGTGCCGGTGAAGGCTAGGGGCGGTGTATGGTGCCGGCGAGGGCTAGGGGCAGTGTATGCTGCACTCTGCCCATAACTAATCTGTATTCCAGCTCTCATACAAAGCTCTAGCAGTACATATAGTTTTGTATCTTCTCCAAATTCAATGCACAGAATTCAGCAGCTTTTAAACAGAATGAATATTAATATTGGTAATAACTTCCCTATGGAGTTTTGCTGGCTGGTAAATTACTTAAGGAAATGGAGTGATTATTTTATGTATCTTAGATCTCTTTTTCAAAGGAACATAAAAGTGAATTTGGCACTCACTCAATGGCACATTTAAAGGAACATTCTGATGAAATAATCTACTCAAGCATGGGGGTAAAACACAAAGTCCCACTCGGGAGTCAAAAACATTGCAGCTCCCAGGCAGTACAACCCCCAGTCAGCCAATCGGAAGATGACACTCATAGCTGCCAATTAACAGCTGCTTCTTGCTAGTACTCTTTTTGTGGGTTAAACAAAGAATTTGTTAGGATCCGTATTGCAGACATTACGTGCACTTGTGCTAAATAAATAGATCCTGTCATTTTTGCTTCTGAGCATCACTTCCAAAAGAGAGGTTTTATCAATAATCCTAAAGCTTCCCTGAAAAGTTGTACAGCTAATGATCCTCTGAATAGGACCTGCCAAGCATACTCAAGTACCTCCCACAAATGCGCAGCTACCATTGTCATCTGCTACAAGTGTACACTCAGCAGCTACCATTGTCATCTGCTACAAGTGTACACTCAGCAGCTACCATTGTCATCTGCTACAAGTGTACACTCAGCAGCTACCATTGTCATCTGCTACAAGTGTACACTCAGCAGCTACCATTGTCATCTGCTACAAGTGTACACTCAGCAGCTACCATTGTCATCTGCTACAAGTGTACACTCAGCAGCCACCATTGTCATCTGCTACAAGTGTACACTCAGCAGCTACCATTGTCATATGCTACAAGTGAACACTCAGCAGCCACCATTGTCATCTGCTACAAGTGTACACTCAGCAGCCACCATTGTCATCTGCTACAAGTGTACACTCAGCAGATACCATTGTCATATGCTACAAGTGTACACTCAGCAGCCACCATTGTCATATGCTACAAGTGTACACTCAGCAGCCACCATTGTCATCTGCTACAAGTGTACACTCAGCAGCCACCATTGTCATCTGCTACAAGTGTACACTCGGCAGCCCCCATTGTCATCTGCTACAAGTGTGCACTCGGCAGCCACCATTGTCATCTGCTACAAGTGTACACTCGGCAGCCCCCATTGTCATATGCTACAAGTGTACACTCGGCAGCCCCCATTGTCATATGCTACAAGTGTACACTCGGCAGCCCCCATTGTCATATGCTACAAGTGTACACTCAGCAGCCACCATTGTCATATGCTACAAGTGTACACTCAGCAGCCACCATTGTCATATGCTACAAGTGTACACTCAGCAGCCACCATTGTCATATGCTACAAGTGTACACTCGGCAGCCCCCATTGTCATATGCTACAAGTGTACACTCAGCAGCCACCATTGTCATATGCTACAAGTGTACACTCAGCAGCCACCATTGTCATATGCTACAAGTGTACACTCAGCAGCCACCATTGTCATATGCTACAAGTGTCAGCACACATTTAACCCTTAAACACAATGGGCACAGGGAAGTTTGTCTAATACAACAGTTTATTATGGAAAATGAAGAACAGAGGGGCGCCTCATGTGAAGTATCGTCAGGTGGAAACACAATAAAATCAAAAGATAGCCAAATGGGTACTCACATACTCCAAGAACACACTAATGTGTTGGTAGGGACAACAGCTGAGTTTGACCACACACGGAGTTATTAGTAACCCCTCCGCAAAACGGGGATATTTTAAGATATGTCAGAATACACTAAATTTATTTATTTAAACGAATCTACATCTACACGCACATTACATTATTGTAGCCAATTACAGGACATCTCCAGTCCGATTCACAAGGGCCAATGAGAATTCTTTGCTAGCCGATACAAATAGACAAGCTACTGTTACTAAGCTACAAAGTATACACCCACCAACAAACCGACAATTAGTGTATTTTAAAAAAAAGTCCATTCTAGTAAGGATATATATATATTTTTCACCTTAGTCCATGATCATTTATGCTCAAACTTTAAAAATCGATTCTGCATTTTTAACAAAAACGGACAACAAAAAGGAAACATTTTTACATTTATTGTTGGCAGTACCGGGTAACTTCGAATTCTCGTTTTTGATTTATATGTATGCACAAATATTTACTTTTATTTGCTGAATTTAATAGTTTATTTGTATTTTATAACTTTTTTTAAAATATTGCATTTGCACTTGCTAATAAAAGGTTTTTCTTCAGGTATAGGACTGCAATCAGGGATGCCGGTCATACTAGACAGGTGCTCATCACTCACTAATTAGAAAACGCACCCTTTAGAAGGGAGGTAAATGTTTGTATGTTAGTTTGTTAGGTATAAAAGGCAGAGGTAGGTTTGAGATTTATTATATGCCTGATGAAACGGTTTGTAAACCGAGAAACGTGTTGCAAATATTGGGGGCCACATTGTTAACCCCTTGATCCACTTGTTACAACAAACCTGTGTGTTGTTGTATTTTAACTTTTTTGTTTTTAATAAAAATATATTTTTTATTCCATTCGTGAGTGGATCTCTCTACCTATCTACTGCCTGACACTTTATACAAGAGGTAATCCCAACATTTGGTGCAAGTTTACTCTGGATTATTGTGCCTACTGCTTCACAGTATTTGAGACTGTGCCTTGGGGTGAGCTGCCACACCTGCCTAAATCTGCAGCCTGTTCCTACCAGCACATTGGTGTGCTTTTGGAGTATGCGAGTACCCATTTTTTTTATCAAGTATAATATTGCTGGTTATACTCTTAATGGTCTGCACATGTAGTGCTCCTCTCCTGTGTTTCTACTATATTCTCCAGCACCACAGTATTGAGAGCGTGACTGAAGGGGTGAGCTGTTACACCTATACAAATCTGCAGCCGGTCCCTACCAACACATTAGTGTGTTCTTGGAGTATGTGAGTACCCATTTGGCTATCTTTTGATTTTATTGTGTTTCCACCTGACGATACTTCACATGAGGCGCCCCTCTGTACTAGTTTTACCTGGACCTGCCAGTGAGGAGGAGGCAGCCACCACTGGAAAACCGTTTACACCATTTCATGGGCATTTCACTTTGTATCATATGTCACTAGTGTTGTAAGAATCCTATCTGTTTCTATATAAGATCTAATTTTTACGTCTGCTTTTTACATATATTGCTCATTATATAGACGTGCAAGTTTTACTTATTTTTTATTATCATTTAATATACTTTTTATATTATTTCTCTAGCGTCCCCTTGTGTGATCAGGTAACAGTGTATTATGTACCAGTTTTAGCCCCTATGTGTGAGTTACTGGGCACTGCAAGAGGACGATCCTCTGATCTCACTTGGCTGCTAAGCACTCATACACTCAGCAGCCACCATAGAAGAAAACTGCACATTGTCTGTCTGGAAGCTAATTAACCCTTTCCTAACAAGCCTCATCCATTCCCACCCATCTAGGACGAGGCCAGCAGAGTCTTGTTCCCTAATACAGCTCATGGCTTCAGCCTACAACAGGGAAAGCAAAACACAGACCTACAAAAGTGAGTCAGCTTTTTTATTTCTTTAGTGAATGATTTTCTTCTTCTTTTTACGGTGATTAAAATGTATCCTTCCTACATAAGATGACGATAGTGTTCATGATGCATTAGTTCTGTCTCCTCTGTGCGACAATGGGAAGTAACAATAGTGACAAAGTGACAATCATATGAACAAAACCTCATTTGTGGGACGAAATGTACCCGCTGCTTGCTCACTTACTGAGAGGCTGACTGCCGTAGGTTGTTTTTGACTATACTGCAACTATCAAGCACACAGAAGTGTTTTATTGCTAGAACAAGAGGTCAGACATACAGTAATTGCTTTACTAAAAGAGTGCTAGAACAAGAGGTTAGCCAAACTGGGTCTGTTTTCTCTAGAAAAAAAGGCGCTTGAGAGGTGACATGATTACTTTATATAAATATATTCAAGGCCCATATACAGAGATGGCGGAAGCTCTGTTTATTCCAAGAAAATTGTTTGTAACAAGAGGTCACATTTTAAGGCTGGAGGAAAGGAGATACAATCTCCTGCAATGGAAACGTTTTTTTCACTGTAAGAGCAATAAAATTGTGGAACTCATTACCAAAGGAGGTAGTGAATGCCAATACCTTAGATACATTTAAAAATGGTTTGGATACGTTTCTGTCTAGAAAGAGAATTCAGGGATATGATTGCTTGTGTTAAATGGGTCACCTTTTAAGGGGATTAATTTTAAGATCAACTGGAGCTTTTTTGTAAGTATATTAGATTTGCATAGGTTGAACTAGATGGACTTTGGTCTTTTTTTCAAACTTATCTACTATGTTACTGCGTTAATAGTAAAGCATTTTAATTTGACAACATAATGTCTCTTTAAAAAAAGAAAACATTAAATTATGTCTGGGATATGTAAAATGTTTTTTTTAACTTTACAACATGCACATGAGAATAATTAATCTGTTACACTTTTTAATGTGGATGTTTTGGGTCATTTAGACACCTTTCAGGTGCAAACAAATATCTTTCAACAGCTTGTATTTATCACACACACACACATATATATATATATATATATATATATATATATATATATTTGGGTTGCACTGATACAATTTTTTAAGACCGAGTACAAGTACCGATACTTTTTTTAATGTAATGACACTTTACCAAGTACAATACAAACTAATGATTTAAGATCACTTCTTTATAATTATGAGCTGTATCTCAAAATACATTTTTAAATAACGGAACATGTTTATAAATAAAAATATTACAATAACATATTAATAACAACAATAAATAACAGCAGCAGCAGCTAGGGCTGGAGAGCTACAATTTAAAGGGGTGATTAGTGGATGCAACTGGGTTGTAGGGTTCCTTTATAACTCATCAATCTGACATTTGTATTTAATACAAAGTAATATAATTTAATTCTGAAAATAATATTGGGGAAGGAGTATCCCAGTAATCCCCTTTGAGAAAAATGGGGTATTTGCATTCTACTGACTCAACAGAAAATAGGGCTCTTCTTCACATTTTTACAGGGCTGCTTTTTATTTCCAGTCCAGCCCTGGCTAAGGATGTTCCTCAGAGTACAGTATGTTTTGAGTATAATTGTGCAAAATGAGAACTAGCAGTATAACAGGCTAGCAATTAGAATCATTTTTCAAAAGTTAGTGGCAAGTTCTTATTAAGGAACAGAAGCATCTCTGCATGTTCAGCTATAAGTCTGTTACTGCTATCAGTAAGTTCTTATTAAGGAACAGAAGCATCTCTGCATGTTCAGCTATAAGTCTGTTTCTGCTATCAGTAAGTTCTTATTAAGGAACAGAAGCATCTCTGCCTGTTCAGCTATCAGTAAGTTCTTATTAAGGAACAGAAGCATCTCTGCATGTTCAGCTATAAGTCTGTTTCTGCTATCAGTAAGTTCTTATTAAGGAACAGAAGCATCTCTGCATGTTCAGCTATAAGTCTGTTACTGCTATCAGTAAGTTCTTATTAAGGAACAGAAGCATCTCTGCCTGTTCAGCTATCAGTAAGTTCTTATTAAGGAACAGAAGCATCTCTGCATGTTCAGCTATAAGTCTGTTTCTGCTATCAGTAAGTTCTTATTAAGGAACAGAAGCATCTCTGCCTGTTCAGCTATCAGTAAGTTCTTATTAAGGAACAGAAGCATCTCTGCATGTTCAGCTATAAGTCTGTTTCTGCTATCAGTAAGTTCTTATTAAGGAACAGAAGCATCTCTGCCTGTTCAGCTATCAGTAAGTTCTTATTAAGGAACAGAAGCATCTCTACATGTTCAGCTATAAGTCTGTTTCTGCTATCAGTAAGTTCTTATTAAGGAACAGAAGCATCTCTGCATGTTCAGCTATAAGTCTGTTTCTGCTATCAGTAAGTTCTTATTAAGGAACAGAAGCATCTCTGCATGTTCAGCTATAAGTCTGTTTCTGCTATCAGTAAGTTCTTATTAAGGAACAGAAGCATCTCTGCATATTCAGCTATAAGTCTGTTTCTGCTATCAGTAAGTTCTTATTAAGGAACAGAAGCATCTCTGCATGTTCAGCTATAAGTCTGTTTCTGCTATCAGTAAGTTCTTATTAAGGAACAGAAGCATCTCTGCATGTTCAGCTATAAGTCTGTTTCTGCTATCAGTAAGTTCTTATTAAGGAACAGAAGCATCTCTGCATGTTCAGCTATAAGTCTGTTTCTGCTATCAGTAAGTTCTTATTAAGGAACAGAAGCATCTCTGCATGTTCAGCTATAAGTCTGTTTCTGCTAGCAGTAAGTTCTTATTAAGGAACAGAAGCATCTCTGCATGTTCAGCTATAAGTCTGTTTCTGCTAGCAGTAAGTTCTTATTAAGGAACAGAAGCATCTCTGTATGTTCAGCTATAAGTCTGTTTCTGCCAGCAGTAAGTTCTTATTAAGGAACAGAAGCATCTCTGCATGTTCAGCTATAAGTCTGTTTCTGCTATCAGTAAGTTCTTATTAAGGAACAGAAGCATCTCTGCATGTTCAGCTATAAGTCTGTTTCTGCTATCAGTAAGTTCTTATTAAGGAACAGAAGCATCTCTGCATGTTCAGCTATAAGTCTGTTTCTGCTATCAGTAAGGACGTTTGACGCTAAGCTGAACAGTCTTTCACTTTTCACACTACTGCATGGGTCAGAAAGATATTTTTGGACCATTAAATCTCAGTGTATTAACTGCCCAGTACTTCCGGGGTTTGTCTGAATGAGGTACAGTGATCTCTCCCAGGTTGGCTTCCAGCTGTAAAGTAGCAGCTTTTGGAGCACCGCTCTGATGTACAATAAAACAAATAACAGCAATTTGTATTGGCAGAACAGAAGTGAACAATTTTTAGTTAAGTCTCCACTCCAGCTTAAAATAAAATGGGAACATGCAGTTTGAAAAACGCCACAAGGTGGCGTATGGGTAGGAATTGGAGGCATCGGTTTAAGTATCGGTGCATTTGTACAAGTATATGCAAATACTTGGTATCGGTGCAACCATTTTATATATATATATATTATTTTATATGCAGATGTGCATTAAATAACCAAAATTTTTTCTTTTGTGATTCAGATAGGGCATGAAATTTTAAGCAACTTTCTAATTTACTCTTATTATCAAATTTTTCTTCATTCTCTTTTTTGGGGAACAACCTGGGTTGTCCTTGCTGATTGGTGGATAAATTCATCCACCAATAAAAAAGGGCTGTCCAGAGTTCTGAACCAAAAAAAAGCTTAGATGCTTTATTTTTCAAATAAAGATAGCAAGAGAACGAAGAACAATTGATAATAGGAGAAAATTAGAAAGTTGCTTAAAATTGCATGCTCTATCTGAATCACAAACGAATAAATGTGGGTTCAGTGTCCCTTTAAGTATTTGACTTACAAAGAGGTTTGCAATGTGTTGCTGGCAACCAATGGTTAGATCAGAATGGGAAGTCAGCCTACAAGCTGGTGCATGCAAAATGAATTTGCTGTTAGAGACACAGGAGAGATACATTAAAGTATCAGAGACTCTACAGTATTAACAGAGCAGAGTGGATAGCACACAGATTGTTCTGTATTTAAAGGGACATGAAATATCTTGAAATTGTAAAACAAAAACTTTTTTTTTTAAACCAATAAAAGTTGCAATATATTTTATATCATATATGTGACCATATATGTATAATGTTGAGTATGTGATATCCTGTACAGATAAGGGGATCTGCAAGATAAGTCACTTCAGGATTTTATTTTAATTAAAAAATGTAACACTCGGGGGGCAGAGCTAGCCGTTGATCTGAGCGGCAGCACTTGTGGAGAGCTCTGTCTTAATAACACCCATTAATCGCTAAATTAAGGCGAATCACTGGACTTGGGTTGAAATAAAGACCCTTATGCTGCTGGTTATATTGGACAGGCCACTCAGTTTGTGTGTTTGGCGAGAACTGTGTGAGTTTCAGACTTCCGGAACCGTCCGATACAAAACTAGGAAAGACTGCGGCCTACTCCGGAACTAACAACCGTTCCAAACAGGCTGAAACTTTGGACACACTCAGGATAACATCCGGTGAGTTGGTGGACACATCCAGGGGTTAACATCTGTGAACCGATAGCTATGTTAGCTATGTATGATATAAGGGAACAAAATTAGAGGCTAGAACTCTAGCAGTGCTGATACTTATAAGCGGCCAAACATAACACTACCCTACTCACATACCAGCTCAAATAAGGAGGCTTAAAACTGGTCTGATACCTTGCCTCACACAAGCCAAGTGCACAGGAGCAGCAAAAATGCCTTCAGTGAGAGGTAAGTGGCGGGAAAATCGCCATCTTTGCTTACACTAAAAATAAAGAAAGGCCTAAATAGCAGGCCGCAGACTCTAATATCTACTAATTGATAAATACTGAAATAATACTAGCTCCCAAACAAAAACCCTAGCTTGGGCTGTTTGCCTGTAACACACCACGTATAGATACCGAAGACATAACAGCCTCAAAATCGATATATCCTTTTGGCTTTGCCCAGTGTTCCTGCCTACAGAGAGACTGATTCGCATTACAGAAACCCAGAATTAGCAGTTGAATACCTCTTTGCTAAACTGTATTGACATATATCTGTCTCTTCCAGTGTGACTGAATACAAAGTTGAGCCCTGTGGTCCTCAATTTCTCTATTTTCATTTACAAATGCTTCCTTCATTCCGAAAATGCTAGCATAACACACTAAACTGGCACCAAGGGGGACTATGTCTGTATCATATTTATTATACTAGTGTCAACATAGTGGGTAAAGGACACTGCATGACGTCATTGTTCCCGTAACAGCTCACAGACATTCCTTTTTGTTCTTATACTATGTCTCAGGCCGCTAAAAGGAAGCCAAAGACAGCACCCACCCAAAGAAAACAGTGGCGGGTAATTTTAAAGATCAACCTACATCACGGTCATTGTCGGCGAGAGATTCCAGTCCTTCATTGGATATGAGCTGTTCTGATAGCATGGACTCTCAATCCCCAGCAGGAGATGCTATGGCTTATAACATTGTTGAGGTCCTCACACACCACATGAATATGCTCCAGGATACTCTGACAAGAGATAAAAGGCTCTGCAGCCGAACTTCGTAGGGATATAGCAGCTTTCGGTGAGCGCACAAAGACTTTGGAGAGGAAACATGAGGACCTAGTCATCGATCACGCAAATCTCCTTTCATACTCCCAAAATCTGTCTACCCAGATTTCTGATCTGGAACTCAAATTGGCAGATATGGAGGATAGATCGAGAAGGAATAATCTGAGGTTCAGGGGAGTCTCAGAAGAGGTTGGTCAAGCTGACCTGGAAAAGTTAATCTTAGAATTGTGTCATCTCTTGCCCAATATGGAACCACCGGGTCTTATCCTAGAGAGAGTCCCAAGACCTAGAAATGTCAAGATAAACCGAGAGATGTGCTAGCAAGAATCCATTTTTTTACCCACAAAGAAAGGATTCTCTGTAAAATGGCCAGTAAACAATCCCTACCACAAAGATTCCAGCAAGTGTCGATATTCCCAGATATCTCATCCTACACTTTACAAAAGAGGACATTTTCGATCCATTACGCAAGCTTTAAGGAAAGACAATGTCAGATATTGGTGGGGATATCCAACTAGACTGATTGTTACTAGGGATGGGGTAACACACACCATAACCACCCAAAAGATGGTCTCCTCTTGCTTAAAGAATGGGACATTTCGCTCTCACCGGATCAAGACTCAAGGGAACCTTCTACTTCTACACACAGTTCTGAAACTACCTCTGCGCTTCATCCTGCAGCTCCCGAGTGGAACCCTTTGCCACAGTGCATGGAAACCTGATGTACTGGCAGTGTTGTCTTTTTCTATTTTGCCTAGATATATTAGACCATAACCAAGTTATGGCTTAAGCTAGTATTGCATTTCTTACAAGTTTTGAGTTCTGTTACATGAGTTAAGTTGTACACTTTTACACAGCCAGATAAACCTGGGGACACTAGGTTAATATATCTTATACAATACTAACCTGTTCACACAGTAGAATTTTTTTCTCTCATGTTCCCCTCCCCCATACGATGCCAGTGCACTAGAGTTGCTCTTTACCTTGCAACCCTAATTCCCCCCCTCACATAAATACTGATAGTATTATCCTCTTTTTACGGGGACCGAGGAGGTCACATACTCTTACAGGTGTACCTCTTCCTTTTGCGGAATAATTAACCACCTCATTTCTTACACAAACCTAAGTCCTCTTCTTTTTCAGAAATCTGAATCAGTTAATGCAGGGCAGTTCAGTTAGGCAGGCGATTTGGAGTACAAGTTTAATCGTTGTTTCGGAACATATGCTGATTTTGTATTGTCCTATTCTGTTACAGATTAGACTGTTTGTATATTTGTCTGTTTTTCTGTACCTACAGATCTATTCAAGTATCCCAGCTAGACAGTTGTTGAGGCAATTCTTGGTTCGAGAGATCCGGTTCTGTGCCGCCTCCAGGTGTGGTGAGTTGCCTCTGATCCCTGCCCTCTCCCATTCCTCTACTTCCTGTGAGGAGACCCCTCCCCTCATCCCCCTAGAAAATGGAAGAACCCCGTGAAACTAACGTTTGCTACTTTAAATGCTAAGGGCTTAAATTCCCCAAATAAACTAAGCATGCTAACTAATTTAATGAAATCCTTCAAAGCTCATATAATTTTTCTGCAAGAGACCCACTGGGTGGCCTCCTGCCCCGATCCTAACAGGTCCACAGAATTTCCAACATTGTTTCATTCATATTTTGAGGAGAAATGGAGGGGTGTAGCTGTCTTAATCCACATGTCGATAGGGTTTGAACACATTTATGATGAAACGGATGCACGGATTTAATCTTAATTTACAAATTGAATGGCTCTCTCTTCACATTGGTTAATGTCTATGTCCCCAATCAATCTCAACCTATGTACGTAAAAACACTGCTCTCCAAAGTTGAGTCACTAAAGACGGGCACGCTAATTTTGGGGGGGATTTTAATATGATCTGGGATTCCTCAGTAGACAAACGGGTCCAGATTGGTAGGGAAATAGATACATACACCATAAACACAGCGACCAAATTCCGGTCCCAAATAGCACAGTACAATCTATATGATACCTGGCGAGCACTACATTCAAACACCAAAGATTAAACCTTTTTCTCTAGACCCCACAACACATACTCTCAACTGGACTAATTTTTTACGAACTCTTGGTCTCTCAATAGAATCTCTAATTCCCGCATGCATTAGTACATGGTCAGATCATGATGTACTATTGTTTACCCTCACTACTGATTTGACTAGGGCATCTAGACCTTCCTGGAAATTTCCAAGAACACTAGGGCGCAACCAGGAATTTAGCTCGTCTCTTCAAAAATCTATAAAGGAATTTCTCTCGATCAACGAGGATCCCCCAGATGCCACACCAGGTTGTTTGGGCCTCTCTAAAAGCGTATATTCGAGGCATTTGTATTAAAAGGCAGGCATATATTAGAGCCCAAAAAAGCGCTCCACTAGGAATCCTGGTCTCCTCACTTAGAACTAAAGAAGGTATTATTAAGACTAATCCCTCTACACAATTAGCAAAATACGGTATATTTCCATACTTGGGAAAGAAATTGAGGAAATAGAATTAGAAAGGGTAAGAGAAGCGCATACACACTTCAAACAAATGATGTATTACCAAGGAAAGAAAGCGTCTACGCTTTTAGCTCGCAAACTAAGAAGGAGAACAGTGGCAGCTAGAATCCTTGCAATCAAAAGAGGAGACATAACAGTTATTTCCCCCAGGGATATAGGAAAGGCTTTATCTGATTACTATTCTAAACTATACAACTTCAAAGAATCTATGTGCGAGTCAGAGTCCCCAATACATGCCATCTCATCATTCCTAGACAAGCTGAAACTCCCCTCTCTCTCTGAATCAGCAAAGGTAGATTTGATAAAACCATTTACTATGACTGAAATCTCTGCAGTCATTAAACATTTACAAAATAACAAGGCGCCGGGCCCCAATAGCTACTCGGCGGCGTTCTATAAGATATTTCGGATGAACTTAAGTCCGATCCTTTTGAAAGTCTTTGCGGAGGCAGGAGAGATGGGAGTACTTAGAAGGGAATTTTTACAGGCTTCTATTCTTACCTTAACAAAACCAGGGAAAGACCCAACGCAATGTAGTAGTTATAGGCCTATCTCGCTGATCAATTTAGATGCAAAAATCTATGCTAAACTGTGGGCAAATTGCTTGTGTCTACTTCTCCCTGGCCTGGTTCACCCGGACCAGGTAGGGTTCACTTATGGTAGGGAAGGCCCTGATAACACCAAGAGAGTATTAAACATATTCTCAGAAGCCTCTAGACGGGGGTGTTCCATGTTGGCCCTGTCGTTAAATTCCGAAAAGGCACTTGACAGGGTCAGATGGGATTACCTATGGTCAGTGATGGAACACTTTGGGTTCCCTCAAGAGATTATACAGGCAATTAAGGCACTGTATTTGAGCCCTACCGCTGTGGTGAGGGGAATGGGATTCTCATCTTCTGAATTCACCATAACTAACAGCACCAGGCAGGGGTGCCCCTTATCACCCCAAATGTTCACTCTAGCCATAGAGCCCCTGGCTTAAGCTATACTCAACTCACCCCAAGTCCAAGGGGTGCCGCTCAGTCAAAGGGGGGAGAAGATTGCTCTATTTGCTGACGACATCACCCTTTTCCTATCCAACCCACTGGGTTCCTAGCCAGCAGTTGTTGAGCTCATAGAGACCTTTAGTCAATGTAGCTACTATAAAATTAATTTCACAAAAACTGAGGCTCTTCCTATTCATATACCTACGCTGGAACTAGAGATCTTTCAATCCGCTTACAAATTCCAGTGGTCCAGGGATAGAGTAAAACATCTGGGGATACAGTTAGGGCCGGATCTCAAACTAGTGAAAGATAAAAACTATGACCATATTTTTGGGCCTCTTAAATTCTTGGAAATTTTGAGAGGTATCTTGGCTGGGCCGTGTGGCATCTTTAAAAATGACAATTCTTCCCAAACTCTTGTACTATAGATGCTTACCCCTTGACCTATCTAAGTCAATGCTAAATAAGTTTCCTTCACTCTTTTTGAAATACATCTGGGGATCCTCGAGACTGAGAATAGCAGGTAAAATCCTACAGAAAAAGTTTAGTCATGGAGGTATTGCCCTACCCAATATTCATTATTATTATTATGAGGCCTCCCGCCTAACACACATTTCAGTCTGGTCGAATAAGGGGGAAACACAGATGTGGAAAGATATAGAAAGTACAGGTTTGCCCAGAGGGATTGGATTGGAGGATCTTCCTTGGGTTTCAGCGTATCGTCTGGAGGCAATGAAGGCATTTATCAGAGATACCGCCGCATCCCTCCCCGATGCACTCCATTCAGGGTCTCCTTACTAACTTACCAGATATGCATTGTACCCAGTGGAGGCAGTGGGACATAAAGATTGTGTCTCAACTGTACACTTCGGACTCTCTACCGCTACCAGGAAACTATAATGCACCTTCACAAAACTTTCCCCCGTGGATTATGTTTGCATATACTAGGCTATATAAACTATTACTGTCCTGGGGTTTCCCGAAATCGGAGTGGTGCCCTCTAACCAACTGGGAGAGAATTTGGTTGTCGAAAGTCAAACTCCCCAAAACACTGTCTAGGCACTACAATATGATAATGACTTCCAATAATTTCGAAAGGATCTGGCAACTTAAAGCTTGGGAATATGACATGGGGTTGCTATTGTGGACATGGACATCAAGAGAGCCATAACCCTTACAAAACAAAAGCTCCACTGTGCCAACTCGATTGAGTCATACATAAAGATTCTTTTGAGCTGGTACTACACTCCTGCTAGATTATTTAAGATATTTCCCAATACGTCCCCTTTGTGTTGGCGTGAGTGTTGAGAGAGAGTTACTGACATTCATGTCTAGTGGAACTGCCCAGTACTGGAGCAGTGTTGGAGTAAGGTATTCCGGTTATGTGAGGACGTGGGAATACAGCTTCCGAGGAGACCGGAAAACAGAATTTATGTTTACCTGATAAATTACTTTCTCCAACGGTGTGTCCGGTCCACGGCGTCATCCTTACTTGTGGGATATTCTCTTCCCCAACAGGAAATGGCAAAGAGCCCAGCAAAGCTGGTCACATGATCCCTCCTAGGCTCCGCCTACCCCAGTCATTCGACCGACGTTAAGGAGGAATATTTGCATAGGAGAAACCATATGGTACCGTGGTGACTGTAGTTAAAGAAAATAAATTATCAGACCTGATTAAAAAAACCAGGGCGGGCCGTGGACCGGACACACCGTTGGAGAAAGTAATTTATCAGGTAAACATAAATTCTGTTTTCTCCAACATAGGTGTGTCCGGTCCACGGCGTCATCCTTACTTGTGGGAACCAATACCAAAGCTTTAGGACACGGATGAAGGGAGGGAGCAAATCAGGTCACCTAAATGGAAGGCACCACGGTTTGCAAAACCTTTCTCCCAAAAATAGCCTCAGAAGAAGCAAAAGTATCAAACTTGTAAAATTTGGTAAAAGTGTGCAGTGAAGACCAAGTCGCTGCCCTACATATCTGATCAACAGAAGCCTCGTTCTTGAAGGCCCATGTGGAAGCCACAGCCCTAGTGGAATGAGCTGTGATTCTTTCGGGAGGCTGCCGTCCGGCAGTCTCGTAAGCCAATCTGATGATGCTTTTAATCCAAAAAGAGAGAGAGGTAGAAGTTGCTTTTTGACCTCTCCTTTTACCGGAATAAACAACAAACAAGGAAGATGTTTGTCTAAAATCCTTTGTAGCTTCTAAATAGAATTTTAGAGCGCGAACAACATCCAAATTGTGCAACAAACGTTCCTTCTTTGAAACTGGTTTCGGACACAGAGAAGGTACGATAATCTCCTGGTTAATGTTTTTGTTAGAAACAACTTTTGGAAGAAAACCAGGTTTAGTACGTAAAACCACCTTATCTGCATGGAACACCAGATAAGGAGGAGAACACTGCAGAGCAGATAATTCTGAAACTCTTCTAGCAGAAGAAATTGCAACTAAAAACAAAACTTTCCAAGATAATAACTTAATATCAACGGAATGTAAGGGTTCAAACGGAACCCCCTGAAGAACTGAAAGAACTAAATTGAGACTCCAAGGAGGAGTCAAAGGTTTGTAAACAGGCTTAATTCTAACCAGAGCCTGAACAAAGGCTTGAACATCTGGCACAGCTGCCAGCTTTTTGTGAAGTAACACAGACAAGGCAGAAATCTGTCCCTTCAGGGAACTTGCAGATAATCCTTTTTCCAATCCTTCTTGAAGGAAGGATAGAATCTTAGGAATCTTAACCTTGTCCCAAGGGAATCCTTTAGATTCACACCAACAGATATATTTTTTCCAAATTTTGTGGTAAATCTTTCTAGTTACAGGCTTTCTGGCCTGAACAAGAGTATCGATAACAGAATCTGAGAACCCTCGCTTCGATAAGATCAAGCGTTCAATCTCCAAGCAGTCAGCTGGAGTGAAACCAGGTTCGGATGTTCGAACGGACCCCTGAACAAGAAGGTCTCGTCTCAAAGGTAGCTTCCAAGGTGGAGCCGATGACATATTCACCAGATCTGCATACCAAGTCCTGCGTGGCCACGCAGGAGCTATCAAGATCACCGACGCCCTCTCCTGATTGATCCTGGCTACCAGCCTGGGGATGAGAGGAAACGGCGGGAACACATAAGCTAGTTTGAAGGTCCAAGGTGCTACTAGTGCATCCACTAGAGCCGCCTTGGGATCCCTGGATCTGGACCCGTAGCAAGGAACTTTGAAGTTCTGACGAGAGGCCATCAGATCCATGTCTGGAATGCCCCACAGCTGAGTGACTTGGGCAAAGATTTCCGGATGGAGTTCCCACTCCCCCGGATGCAATGTCTGACGACTCAGAAAATCCGCTTCCCAATTTTCCACTCCTGGGATGTGGATAGCGGACAGGTGGCAGGAGTGAGACTCCGCCCATAGAATGATTTTGGTCACTTCTTCCATCGCTAGGGAACTCCTTGTTCCCCCCTGATGGTTGATGTACGCAACAGTTGTCATGTTGTCTGATTGAAACCGTATGAACTTGGCCCTCGCTAGCTGAGGCCAAGCCTTGAGAGCATTGAATATCGCTCTCAGTTCCAGAATATTTATCGGTAGAAGAGATTCTTCCCGAGACCAAAGACCCTGAGCTTTCAGGGATCCCCAGACCGCGCCCCAGCCCATCAGACTGGCGTCGGTCGTGACAATGACCCACTCTGGTCTGCGGAATGTCATCCCTTGTGACAGGTTGTCCAGGGACAGCCACCAACGGAGTGAGTCTCTGGTCCTCTGATTTACTTGTATCTTCGGAGACAAGTCTGTATAATCCCCATTCCACTGACTGAGCATGCACAGTTGTAATGGTCTTAGATGAATGCGCGCAAAAGGAACTATGTCCATTGCCGCTACCATCAACCCGATCACTTCCATGCACTGAGCTATGGAAGGAAGAGGAACGGAATGAAGTATCCGACAAGAGTCTAGAAGCTTTGTTTTTCTGGCCTCTGTCAGAAATATCCTCATTTCTAAGGAGTCTATTATTGTTCCCAAGAAGGGAACCCTTGTTGACGGAGATAGAGAACTCTTTTCCACGTTCACTTTCCATCCGTGAGATCTGAGAAAGGCCAGGACTATGTCCGTGTGAGCCTTTGCTTGAGGAAGGGACGACGCTTGAATCAGAATGTCGTCCAAATAAGGTACTACAGCAATGCCCCTTGGTCTTAGCACAGCTAGAAGGGACCCTAGTACCTTTGTGAAAATCCTTGGAGCAGTGGCTAATCCGAAAGGAAGCGCCACGAACTGGTAATGCTTGTCCAGGAATGCGAACCTTAGGAACCGATGATGTTCCTTGTGGATAGGAATATGTAGATACGCATCCTTTAAATCCACCGTGGTCATGAATTGACCTTCCTGGATGGAAGGAAGAATAGTTCGAATGGTTTCCATCTTGAACGATGGAACCTTGAGAAACTTGTTTAAGATCTTGAGATCTAAGATTGGTCTGAACGTTCCCTCTTTTTTGGGAACTATGAACAGATTGGAGTAGAACCCCATCCCTTGTTCTCTTAATGGAACAGGATGAATCACTCCCATTTTTAACAGGTCTTCTACACAATGTAAGAATGCCTGTCTTTTTATGTGGTCTGAAGACAACTGAGACCTGTGGAACCTCCCCCTTGGGGGAAGCCCCTTGAATTCCAGAAGATAACCTTGGGAGACTATTTCTAGCGCCCAAGGATCCAGAACATCTCTTGCCCAAGCCTGAGCGAAGAGAGAGAGTCTGCCCCCCACCAGATCCGGTCCCGGATCGGGGGCCAACATTTCATGCTGTCTTGGTAGCAGTGGCAGGTTTCTTGGCCTGCTTTCCCTTGTTCCAGCCTTGCATTGGTCTCCAAGCTGGCTTGGCTTGAGAAGTATTACCCTCTTGCTTAGAGGACGTAGCACTTTGGGCTGGTCCGTTTCTACGAAAGGGACGAAAATTAGGTTTATTTTTTGCCTTGAAAGGCCGATCCTGAGGAAGGGCGTGGCCCTTACCCCCAGTGATATCAGAGATAATCTCTTTCAAGTCAGGGCCAAACAGCGTTTTCCCCTTGAAAGGAATGTTAAGTAGCTTGTTCTTGGAAGACGCATCAGCCGACCAAGATTTCAACCAAAGCGCTCTGCGCGCCACAATAGCAAACCCAGAATGCTTAGCCGCTAACCTAGCCAATTGCAAAGTGGCGTCTAGGGTAAAAGAATTAGCCAATTTGAGAGCATTGATTCTGTCCATAATCTCCTCATAAGGAGGAGAATCACTATCGACCGCCTTTATCAGCTCATCGAACCAGAAACATGCGGCTGTAGCGACAGGGACAACGCATGAAATTGGTTGTAGAAGGTAACCCTGCTGAACAAACATCTTTTTAAGCAAACCTTCTAATTTTTTATCCATAGGATCTTTGAAAGCACAACTATCCTCTATGGGTATAGTGGTGCGTTTGTTTAAAGTGGAAACCGCTCCCTCGACCTTGGGGACTGTCTGCCATAAGTCCTTTCTGGGGTCGACCATAGGAAACAATTTTTTAAATATGGGGGGAGGGACGAAAGGAATACCGGGCCTTTCCCATTCTTTATTAACAATGTCCGCCACCCGCTTGGGTATAGGAAAAGCTTCTGGGAGCCCCAGCACCTCTAGGAACTTGTCCATTTTACATAGTTTCTCTGGGATGACCAACTTGTCACAATCATCCAGAGTGGATAATACCTCCTTAAGCAGAATGCGGAGATGTTCCAACTTAAATTTAAATGTAATCACATCAGGTTCAGCATGTTGAGAAATGTTCCCTGAATCAGTAATTTCTCCCTCAGACAAAACCTCCCTGGCCCCATCAGACTGGGTTAGGGGCCCTTCAGAAACATTATTATCAGCGTCGTCATGCTCTTCAGTATCTAAAACAGAGCAGTCGCGCTTACGCTGATAAGTGTTCATTTTGGCTAAAATGTTTTTGACAGAATTATCCATTACAGCCGTTAATTGTTGCATAGTAAGGAGTATTGGCGCGCTAGATGTACTAGGGGCCTCCTGAGTGGGCAAGACTCGTGTAGACGAAGGAGGGAATGATGCAGTACCATGCTTACTCCCCTCACTTGAGGAATCATCTTGGGCATCATTGTCATTGTCACATAAATCACATTTATTTAAATGAATAGGAATTCTGGCTTCCCCACATTCAGAACACAGTCTATCTGGTAGTTCAGACATGTTAAACAGGCATAAACTTGATAACAAAGTACAAAAAACGTTTTAAAATAAAACCGTTACTGTCACTTTAAATTTTAAACTGAACACACTTTATTACTGCAATTGCGAAAAAACATGAAGGAATTGTTCAAAATTCACCAAATTTTCACCACAGTGTCTTAAAGCCTTAAAAGTATTGCACACCAAATTTGGAAGCTTTAACCCTTAAAATAACGGAACCGGAGCCGTTTTGAACTTTAACCCCTTTACAGTACCTGGTATCTGCTTTGCTGAGACCCAACCAAGCCCAAAGGGGAATACGATACCAAATGACGCCTTCAGAAAGTCTTTTCTAAGTATCAGAGCTCCTCTCACATGCGACTGCATGCCATGCCTCTCAAAAACAAGTGCGCAACACCGGCGCGAAAATGAGGCTCTGCCTATGCTTTGGGAAAGCCCCTAAAGAATAAGGTGTCTAAAACAGTGCCTGCCGATATTATTATATCAAAATACCCAAATAAAATGATTCCTCAAGGCTAAATATGTGTTAATAATGAATCGATTTAGCCCAGAAAAAGTCTACAGTCTTAATAAGCCCTTGTGAAGCCCTTATTTACGATCGTAATAAACATGGCTTACCGGATCCCATAGGGAAAATGACAGCTTCCAGCATTACATCGTCTTGTTAGAATGTGTCATACCTCAAGCAGCAAGAGACTGCTCACTGTTCCCCCAACTGAAGTTAAATGCTCTCAACAGTCCTGTGTGGAACAGCCATGGATTT
Organism: Bombina bombina; assembly: GCF_027579735.1. Taxonomy (NCBI): domain Eukaryota; kingdom Metazoa; phylum Chordata; class Amphibia; order Anura; family Bombinatoridae; genus Bombina; species Bombina bombina. The sequence continues at coordinate 38,908,877 of NC_069502.1, forward strand.
TAGTGACGGTTGCTAAAATCATTTTCCTCATACAAACAGAAATCTTCATCTCTTTTCTGTTTCTGAGTAAATAGTACATACCAGCACTATTTCAAAATAACAAACTCTTGATTGAATAATAAAAACTACAGTTAAACACTAAAAAACTCTAAGCCATCTCCGTGGAGATGTTGCCTGTACAACGGCAAAGAGAATGACTGGGGTAGGCGGAGCCTAGGAGGGATCATGTGACCAGCTTTGCTGGGCTCTTTGCCATTTCCTGTTGGGGAAGAGAATATCCCACAAGTAAGGATGACGCCGTGGACCGGACACACCTATGTTGGAGAAATAGCACTTTTCCATATCTTCCCTTCTAAAATACCAAAATCCAGCTCTAAAATAATCATTTTGAACTTCGCAGCCATGAAGCTGTGCATAGCCAGAGCATGGAAGCAGTCTACACCCCCCAAGATCTTGGCAGTCATTGAGGCAATTAATTAATTTGCTAAAATGGAAAGAAGTTTCTATTTTAATATGGATAAGGAGATGTTGTACTGGGAAATATGGGAGCCCTGGTGCCATTATCTAGACAATAGAGAGGACATAGTACAAGTTTAGCTATCTCTTCTCCCTCTCTTGAGTAGGAGTAGCTTATACACTCTCCGCACAGAATGGGATGATGTGGAGCCGGGTCAACGAAAGCCAAACAAGCTGTTGTCTGTGAATTTTTCTACACACAGGTCAGACAGTATATACTAAATTGGTATTGATATATGTAACATATACAGGTTTACATCAATTGTTACCACTGTATTTAGCTCAAATGTTGCTGCTGTCTACCAAACTGGGTTTGAATTGTGATGTATGTATGTATGTACAATACAGGAGGAGCCCTGCATGGACGTTTATTTGGCAGGCTCCATCTGTCATTGTCACTGACCTCATTGTAAAATATAGATATAATATGTTTTTGGATCCATAATTTTGAAATTGCTTTGTTGGACTTTAAAAGGCTGTGGACTTTTCTACCTAAAGATCAGGCGCAATCTTTGATCCTATGGTTATAAAATTGATTGTTTCACCAATAATAATAAAAAAAAAAAATCTGTTAAAAAATAAATAAAAATGTAACACACTGTGGTGATTGCCACTAACAGTAGTAAGCTATTGTAATCCATTTCCATCTGCACCACTGCTAAACCATCTGATTGCATCTTTTATATTGTCAGGATGGGCAGACTATACACCATTTTTCTATTACTATTTGGTTGCTTTTAAACTTAAACAAGTATGGAAAGAACTTATATTTTAACATTACTGAAACTGTAAAGCGTGAACCCGCTGCCTTGGAACATTGTATCTACCTAGGAGACCCTCAAACAATATTAAGCCTTCATGACCGGGTTTTTTATAGGGGACCCTACTCCATGCGAGAGTGTGCTTTAATGTGGTTGCGTCTACATTATTAAACTTGGTCAGTTGAACTTGTCAGTGAACCAATCAGGAACTACATATTCACATAGAAACAAAGGGGCATATCTATCAAGCTCCAAATGGAAGGCTCGCCAGAAACACCAGTTATGAAGCAGCGGTCTCTCTACAGATTGTAGACCGCTGCTCCATAACCTGTCCGCCTGCTCGGAGGAGGCAGACAGACATCGACGCAATTCAACCTGATCGGGTTTATTGACACCCCCTGCAAGCGGCCGCTAATCTGCAGGGGTAGCATTGCACCAGCAGTTCACAAGAGCAATACGCTCTCCACATTCAGCGAGGTCTGTCGGACATGAAACGCAATGTGGGATCATGTCCGACAGGCCTTTCATAAATAGGCCCCAAAATCCCAGCTGTGTTCTGCTTGGTAATTGCATGGGGGCAAACCAAGTGCGCAAGGTTAAATTTGCCTTTAATCCTGGCAGCAGTTAAAACAAGAATTTAACAATAAAAAGCCATAATGTGTTATAGCTTTTTTTAATAATAATACACAACATGTCCCTTTTAAAACTACACTCAGCAGCTTGTTGCTACAGGGGAATACAGACTGCAGCCTTACTGTGCTTGTGCACCTCTGAAGGGCTGCATCACTAGATTCATGAACTTATGTTAAAAACTAAAAAACTTGCTAAATGCTTTAGTAGGACTAGCAGGGTAAGACAAAACTCCCTTACCTTGCAAGACAGAATAGATGTATTACATGTTGCCTAAAAGTTTATATTTCTGTTACAATAAAAGTGCTAGTGCTGATTGCTACAATGTTCCCATCACTTATAGTCTGACTCATTGCTGTGCAACCTCTCTAAAGTGCAAGCTCTTTGGAATAGAATGATCAGCTCTGTTTGGATTTATTTCCTTCTTGGTGTCTTAAACATTAAAGGTACAGTAAAGACAAAATTAAACCTTCATGATTCAGATAGAGCTGCAGTTTTAAACAACTTTCCAATTAACTTCTGTTATCAAATGTGCTTTGTTCTCTTGGTATCTTTTATTGAAGAGTAAAACTAGGTAGGCTCATAAGAGATCAGGAGTGTGCACGTGTCTCATACTCTATGGCAACAGTGTGTTACAACGTTGTAATGCAAAGCTACAAATAATGCTGCAACACACTACTGCCATAGAACTAAAGACACGTGCACACTACTGAGCTCTTATAAAATACACTTAAGTTTAATATTGACTTTACGGTCCCTTCAAACATTCATGATTCAGACATTTTAAAACACTTTTAAATGTAATTGTATAATCAAATTGATTTTGTTCTCTTGGTATCCTTTGTTAAAAAGCATATGTGCATAACCTCAGCAGCTATACACTGCTGGGAGCTAGCTGGTGATTGCTGGCTACACACATATGTCTCTTGTCACCAGGTGTGTTGAACTAGTTTCCAGTAGTGCATTGCTGTTTTGGATATGTCTTGGATATGTGTTTAAGCCGTACGCAGGTGTTTATATTAGTTATATGCAAACTACAATGCAATAATACAAGGCTCTAACACAACTATATCAAATACAGGAAGCAAGCTACAATCTGTAGAGAGAATACAATGCTCTAACATACCTATATACAATACAGAAAGCACAATCTGTAGAGAGAATACAATGCTCTAACATACCTATATACAATACAGAAAGCACAATCTGTAGAGAGAATACAAGGCTCTAACATACCTATATACAATACAGAAAGCACAATCTGTAGAGAGAATACAAGGCTCTAACATACCTATATACAATACGGAAAGCAAGCTACAATCTGTAGAGAGAATACAAGGCTCTAACATACCTATATACAATACAGAAAGCACAATCTGTAGAGAGAATACAAGGCTCTAACATACCTATATACAATACAGAAAGCACAACCTGTAGAGAGAATACAAGGCTCTAACATACCTATATATAATACAGAAAGCACAACCTGTAGAGAGAATACAATGCTCTAACATACCTATATACAATACAGAAAGCACAGTCAGTAGAGAGAATACAATGCTCTAACATACCTATATACAATACAGAAAGCACAGTCTGTAGAGAGAATACAACGCTCTAACATACCTTTATACAATACAGAAAGCACAATCTGTAGAGAGAATACAATGCTCTAACATACCTATATACAATACAGAAAGCACAATCTGTAGAGAGAATACAATGCTCTAACATACCTATATACAATACAGAAAGCACAATCTGTAGAGAGAATACAATGCTCTAACATACCTATATACAATACAGAAAGCACAATCTGTAGAGAGAATACAAGGCTCTAACATACCTATATACAATACAGAAAGCACAGTCAGTAGAGAGAATACAATGCTCTAACATACCTATATACAATACAGAAAGCACAATCTGTAGAGAGAATACAAGGCTCTAACATACCTATATACAATACAGAAAGCACAATCTGTAGAGAGAATACAAGGCTCTAACATACCTATATACAATACAGAAAGCACAATCTGTAGAGAGAATACAAGGCTCTAACATACCTATATACAATACAGAAAGCACAATCTGTAGAGAGAATACAATGCTCTAACATACCTATATACAATACAGAAAGCACAATCTGTAGAGAGAATACAAGGCTCTAACATACCTATATACAATACAGAAAGCACAATCTGTAGAGAGAATACAAGGCTCTAACATACCTATATAAAATACAGAAAGCACAATCTGTAGAGAGAATACAATGCTCTAACATACCTATATACAATACAGAAAGCACAGTCTGTAGAGAGAATACAATGCTCTAACATACCTATATACAATACAGAAAGCACAATCTGTAGAGAGAATACAATGCTCTAACATACCTATATACAATACAGAAAGCACAATCTGTAGAGAATACAATGCTCTAACATACCTATATACAATACAGAAAGCACAATCTGTAGAGAGAATACAACGCTCTAACATACCTATATACAATACAGAAAGCACAATCTGTAGAGAATACAATGCTCTAACATACCTATATACAATACAGAAAGCACAATCTGTAGAGAGAATACAATGCTCTAACATACCTATATACAATACAGAAAGCACAATCTGTAGAGAGAATACAACGCTCTAACATACCTATATACAATACAGAAAGCACAATCTGTAGAGAATACAATGCTCTAACATACCAATATAAAATTCAGGAAGCACAGTCTGTAGAGAGAATACAAGGCTCTAACATACCTATATACAATACAGAAAGCACAATCTGTAGAGAGAATACAACGCTCTAACATACCTATATACAATACAGAAAGCACAATCTGTAGAGTATACAACGCTCTAACATACCTATATACAATACAGAAAGCACAATCTGTAGAGAGAATACAACGCTCTAACATACCTATATACAATACAGAAAGCACAATCTGTAGAGAGAATACAATGCTCTAACATACCTATATACAATACAGAAAGCACAATCTGTAGAGAGAATACAACGCTCTAACATACCTATATACAATACAGAAAGCACAATCTGTAGAGAATACAATGCTCTAACATACCTATATACAAATGTTACAGAAGCATTAGTTATTTTGTTGTGAAGAGCTTATTTCCCAGCAGCAATGCCTGAACCAGCAAGCCAGCGCCTAAGAAGGGCTCCAAGAAAACCGTAACAAGTTTCATTTCATAAAGAGTTAACTCTTTTTTTTCAGCTTTTAGAAACTATTGTCTAATCACCTCTGGAGCCAGACTGCTAATTGATAAGATGAACTTGTAAACTTGTTATCTTAAGTACTGTAATCCTATTGTGGCCTGTCAAAGGACAGTGCTCTCTATCTAAATGTTTGATGGGGGATTTTGTGCTTCCCCCCCTCTCCCCCTGGGAGTGCCCTGTGTGCATGTAACCTTAATAAAAAGCAGGCTGGGCATCCCAGTCCTGAGTTCTTGTTTTGACCCTCAATCGCAGCGTTGACTCGTTTTTGTGGGCAGAAGGGTATCCTAGCTGTACTGCAGCTAAGGGAGATTATTCTATATTTGCGAGACTCATATAGAATACTATGGAAAGCAGCTTCTCCCCTCTTTAGCAATAGGGATCCAGGCTACTAAGCGGTCCATCTCTCAGCGAGACTAAGGGTAACCGTAACATTTGGCGGCAGCGGCGGGATTTTCCTGGATTTCCTAGGAGAGGTACAGAACGGATGGAGAGCGCTTACGAAAAATTGAAGCGTACAACCCTAAAGGATTTACTTGAAAGCAGAGGGGGGTACGCCAGCAACCGGCCGAGGAGAGAGCTGATCGCAGAATTGACCGAACTGGATCAGAGCTTCACAATGGCGGAAACACCGACCACGATTAGTGACGAAAAAACCAGGATTGTTCGGGAAAGGCTCTCATTATACGGGCCGAACCCCTCCATGGAATTGGTACAGCAGTTGATGGCGGAGGCGGACGAGGATATACGAGAGACTCGAGCCCACGAACTCAACCTAGCGAACGCACACCGCAATGCTGAAACCCCGCAGGTAATCATCCCTGTCGAAAATGCTGGGAGGCCCAAGATACCCTATGCGGCATTTCGACCCTTCCTAGAGAGCGAGACAGGGATTGATGAATATTTGGCGGACTTCGAAAGGCAATGTGCCCTGCACCAGATTCCCAACAGAGAGTGGCCCACGATATTGTCTGGGAAACTATCCGGGCGAGCCCTGGAAGCCTTTCGTACTCTGGGTGCTGAGGAAGTGACACAGTATGAGCTAGTTAAGGAGACACTGTTGCGACGGTACGCTGTAACTCCGGACACGTATCGCCGACAGTTTCGGGGCACGGAAAAGAAGCCTAACGATACCCATATGGAATGGGCGCACCGAATGCGGAGAGCGGCAAATCACTGGCTGAGCGGATGTAAAGCGGTGACTGGGGAGGAAATTTTACAATTGTTTCTCTTAGAACATTTTTATAATGGCATGGAACAGCAAGGGAAGGAATGGCTGCGAGACAGGCGGCCTTCTACCTTAGAAGAAGCAGCCAAATTGGCCGATGAACATTATGACTCCCGTCTTCACGAACCCATGAACTACCGAGCTCCAGCACGGGTCGAACCCAGAGAGGTTTACCGTGCACCCCCTCGTGCTGAATTCCGAGCCCCGGTGCCCACAGGGCCCATCCGACACTCAGGACCACCCAATAACAGCTCTGAGCGTCCCAGACCGACTTGCCACCGATGCAAGCAACCAGGGCATTTCATGGCTAGCTGCCCCCTTAATACGCACCAGACACCCAGGAATTACAATTATCCCTCTGGGTCCTATCGTCCGGCCCGGGCCCTCTGTGTTAACCAAGAGGCCCCTATGGAGGGATATGTGGGGCCGCTTCACGAGGCAGACCCTGTATATGCTGCCTCAGATAACCGCCAGCACCATCGGCAGAGGGTATGGCTCGAGGGGCGATCTACCGAGGGATTGCGAGACACAGGGGCTACTATCACGCTGGTACAGAGTCATTTGGTGCCAGAGCACAAGCGATCCGGACAGACTGTGGCCGTTAGAGTGGCGGGGGGGGATGTGTACAAAATTCCAACAGCTAAAGTGCATCTTGATTGGGGAGCGGGAAAGGGGGCTGTGAACGTGGGCCTAATGGATAATTTACCTGCCGAAGTACTACTGGGCAACGATTTGGGCCCCATGACTTCTGCCTATGCTCCAGTATGCAACAACGAGGCGGACCCAGTGACTACACGGGCCCAAGCCCGGACGGAGCGAGAGCTTTCACCAGTGCGGGAGACACAGGTAAGACCTACCCCGACCTTGCCTGACAGGTTAGGCCCCATACCCTGGGACACCCCAGATGCTTTCGAGGCAGAGTCTAAGACTGACCCGACCTTACAAAAGTACCGGGAACGAGCAGAGACCGGAGGGGGCGGGGCAGATAACGAAACATTCTTATGGGAAAAAGGGAAACTATACCGCTGGACAGAGAAAAGGGGACAGCGTAGGCGACAGCTGGTAGTGCCCCACAAATACCGTCAAGAAATCCTCAAAATAGGCCACGACATCCCCTTAGCAGGCCACCTAGCCGTTACCCGTACCCTACACCGCATTACTCACACGTTCTTTTGGCCAGGGGTGCACGCTGACGTTAGAACTTACTGTAACACCTGCGATGTGTGTCAACGAGTAGGAAGGCGAGGCGATCACCCTAAAGCCCAGCTAGTAAATATGCCCATTGTAGAGGAACCCTTCAGCCGGGTTGCTATTGACCTAGTGGGACCACTGGCTACCCCTAGTCCCTCCGGTAAGCGATACATTCTTACCATAGTGGACTACGCTACCAGGTACCCAGAGGCTGTCGCCCTATCCAACATACAAGCGGATACGGTAGCGAATGCACTAGTACAGGTGTTCTCCCGGGTAGGATTTCCAAAAGAAATCCTATCCGACCGAGGCACCCAATTTACGGCTGAATTGACCCAACAACTCTGGCAGGTTTGCAAAATTAAGTCCCTCCTAAGCTCCCCATACCACCCCCAGATGAACGGGCTGTGTGAGAGGTTCAATGGGACCCTCAAGCAAATGCTCAAGACGTTCACTCAGGAATACCGAGACTGGGAACGCTTCCTGCCGCACCTCCTATTTGCTTATCGTGAGGTACCCCAGGAAACGACAGGGTTCTCTCCCTTCGAGTTGCTCTACGGAAGAAAGGTACGGGGACCCCTAAACCTGATCCGGGAGCACTGGGAGGGAGAGATGGAGGCTGACGGTGTCCCAATTGTGCCATACGTGCTGGAACTCAGGGACCGAATGGAGCAATTAGCCAAATCCGTGCGGGCTAATCTCCAGTTGGCCCAGAGAAGACAGAAAGTATGGTACGATCGGGGGGCCCGAAAGAGAATCTTCACCATAGGACAAAAGGTGTTAGTACTTAAGCCGGTGAAGACAGACAAATTGCAGGCGTCCTGGCAGGGTCCCTACCAGATCGTAGAGAAAAGGGGAGACACCACTTATGTGATAGCTAGCTGCCACGACAACAATCTTAGAAAGACATTCCATGTAAACATGCTCAAGGAATATTTTGAGCGACCAGAGAACGTGACGGCCGTATGTTGTTCCCCTCAGGAAGACCCCGACAGTTTACCCATTCCAGACCTATTAGAAAAGAGCCTCCCCACAGGTATAGTGGCGCAGGTTCAGATAGGGGACCGACTTAGCCCCACTGAAAGGGAGCAGCTCAACCAACTCCTCCAGTCCAAACACCTCACCTTCTCCCCGAAGCCAGGGTACACTACTTTAACCACCCACCAGGTAGATACTCCGGGACAAGCTCCCTTGCGCCAGGCTCCGTACCGAATCCCCGAAGCAGTTAGGACAGGAATGAAGAAGGAGATCGATGAGATGCTCCAGCTCAGGGTAATTGAGCCCTCCGATAGTCCCTGGGCCTCCCCAGTTGTCTTGGTGCCCAAGAAACATGGGACCACCCGGTTCTGCGTAGACTATCGGAGGCTCAATGAAAATACCGTGACGGACGCTTACCCTATGCCCAGGGTAGACGAGCTACTCGATCGTATAGCCAGGGGAAATTACCTGACCACTATTGACCTCTGCAAAGGTTACTGGCAGATTCCCCTGGCCCCGGAGGCTATCCCCAAGTCGGCATTCGTCACCCCATTCGGCTTATATCAGTTTAGGGTAATGCCGTTTGGGATGAAGAATGCCCCAGCTACATTCCAGCGCTTGGTGGATAGGCTCCTGGATGGCTTCCAGAGTTTTGCTTGCGCCTACCTGGACGACATAGCGATCCACAGTGAGTCCTGGGAGGACCACTTAGCTCATGTGGGAATGGTTCTGGATCAGATCCGGGCTGCTGGCCTGACTCTGAAGCCAGAAAAATGCCACTTTGGGATGGCCGAGGTACAGTACCTGGGTCACCGGGTGGGGTGTGGAAAGCAGCGACCAGAGCCGGCCAAAATAGAAGCTGTCGCCAATTGGCCCACCCCCATCACTAAGACTCAGGTCCTAGCCTTCCTGGGCACGGCAGGGTACTATAGACGGTTCGTACCAGACTACAGCACACTTGCCAAACCCCTGACTGACTTGACCAAGAAGAACTTACCTCGACAGGTCCTGTGGTCTCCCCACTGTGAAACAGCTTTCCAGGCTTTAATTAACGCTCCTGTCTTGGCGGCCCCAGCCCTTAACAAACGTTTTATCGTCCATACAGATGCTTCCATGTTCGGGCTGGGAGCCGTCCTCAGCCAAGTAGGCGAAGATGGAGGGGAGCATCCAGTTGCCTACATCAGCCGGAAGCTCCTGCCCCGCGAAGTCAGCTATGCAGCGGTCGAAAAGGAGTGTTTGGCTTTGGTGTGGGCATTAAAGAAATTGACTCCCTATTTATATGGTCAGGAGTTCACTCTGGTCACCGACCATAACCCGTTGGTGTGGCTGAACCGGGTCTCTGGAGATAACGGCAGGCTATTACGTTGGAGCTTATCGCTGCAAACCTTCAATTTCACCATTACTTACAGACCTGGGAAACAGAATGGCAACGCCGACGGGTTGTCCAGACAAACCGACCTCAGCCCCGCATAACCAGCGGTCTGGACAGCCTTAGTCTGCCCCGAAAAGGGGTCAGACCGTGTCTGCCAGAGTGTTCCACAGAAAGGGAGCAATGTTACAGAAGCATTAGTTATTTTGTTGTGAAGAGCTTATTTCCCAGCAGCAATGCCTGAACCAGCAAGCCAGCGCCTAAGAAGGGCTCCAAGAAAACCGTAACAAGTTTCATTTCATAAAGAGTTAACTCTTTTTTTTCAGCTTTTAGAAACTATTGTCTAATCACCTCTGGAGCCAGACTGCTAATTGATAAGATGAACTTGTAAACTTGTTATCTTAAGTACTGTAATCCTATTGTGGCCTGTCAAAGGACAGTGCTCTCTATCTAAATGTTTGATGGGGGATTTTGTGCTTCCCCCCCTCTCCCCCTGGGAGTGCCCTGTGTGCATGTAACCTTAATAAAAAGCAGGCTGGGCATCCCAGTCCTGAGTTCTTGTTTTGACCCTCAATCGCAGCGTTGACTCGTTTTTGTGGGCAGAAGGGTATCCTAGCTGTACTGCAGCTAAGGGAGATTATTCTATATTTGCGAGACTCATATAGAATACTATGGAAAGCAGCTTCTCCCCTCTTTAGCAATAGGGATCCAGGCTACTAAGCGGTCCATCTCTCAGCGAGACTAAGGGTAACCGTAACAACAATACAGAAAGCACAATCTGTAGAGAGAATACAACGCTCTAACATACCTATATACAATACAGAAAGCACAATCTGTAGAGAGAATACACGGCTCTAACATACCTATATACAATACAGAAAGCACAATCTGTAGAGAGAATACAAAGCTCTAACATACCTATATACAATACAGAAAGCACAATCTGTAGAGAGAATACAACGCTCTAACATACCTATATACAATACAGAAAGCACAATCTGTAGAGAGAATACAAAGCTCTAACATACCTATATACAATACAGAAAGCACAATCTGTAGAGAGAATACAACGCTCTAACATACCTATATACAATACAGAAAGCTACAATCTGTAGACAGAATACAATGCTCTAACATACCTATATACAATACAGAAAGCACAATCTGTAGAGAGAATACAATGCTCTAACATACCTATATACAATACAGAAAGCACAATCTGTAGAGAGAATACAACGCTCTAACATACCTATATACAATACAGAAAGCAAGCTACAATCTGTAGAGAGAATACAAGGCTCTAACATACCTATATACAATACAGAAAGCACAATCTGTAGAGAGAATACAATGCTCTAACATACCTATATACAATACAGAAAGCAGGCTACAATCTGTAGAGAGAATACAATGCTCTAACATACCTATATACAATACAGAAAGCACAATCTGTAGAGAGAATACAATGCTCTAACATACCTATATACAATACAGAAAGCACAACATGTAGAGAGAATACAATGCTCTAACATACCTAAATAAAATACAGGAAGCACAGTCTGTAGAGAGAATACAAGGCTCTAACATACCTATATACAATACAGAAAGCACAATCTGTAGAGAGCATACAACGCTCTAACATACCTATATACAATACAGAAAGCACAGTCTGTAGAGACAATACAAGGCTCTAACATACCTATATACAATACAGAAAGCACAGTCTGTAGAGAGAATACAAGGCTCTAACATACCTATATACAATACAGAAAGCACAATCTGTAGAGAGAATACAAGGCTTTAACATACCTACATAAAATACAGGAAGCACAATATGTAGAGAGAATACAAGGCTCTAACATACCTATATACAATACAGAAAGCACAATCTGTAGAGAGAATACAACACTCTAGCATACCTATATACAATACAGAAAGCAAGCTACAATCTGTAGAGAGAATACAACACTCTAACATACCTATATACAATACAGAAAGCTACAATCTGTAGAGAGAATACAACACTCTAGCATACCTATATACAATACAGAAAGCACAACCTGTAGAGAATACAAGGCTCTAACATACCAATATAAAATACAGGAAGCACAGTCTGTAGAGAGAATACAAGGCTCTAACATACCTATATAAAATACAGGAAACACAGTCTGTAGAGAGAATACAAGGCTCTAACATACCTATATACAATACAGAAAGCACAATCTGTAGAGAGAATACAATGCTCTAACATACCTATATACAATACAGAAAGCAAGCTACAATCTGTAGAGAGAATACAGCGCTCTAACATACCTATATACAACACAGAAAGCACAATCTGTAGAGAGAATACAAGGCTCTAACATACCTATATAAATACAGAAAGCACAATCTGTAGAGAGAATACAAGGCTCTAACATACCTATATAAATACAGAAAGCACAATCTGTAGAGAGAATACAATGATCTAACATACCTATATACAATACAGAAAGCACAACCTGTAGAGAGAATACAAGGCTCTAACATACCTATATATAATACAGAAAGCACAGTCTGTAGAGAGAATACAATGCTCTAACATACCTATATAAAATACAGGAAGCACAGTATGTAGAGAGAATACAATGCTCTAACATACCTATATACAATACAGAAAGCACAATCTGCAGAGAGAATACAACGCTCTAACATACCTATATACAATACAGAAAGCACAATCTGTAGAGAGAATACAATGCTCTAACATACCTATATACAATACAGAAAGCACAACATGTAGAGAGAATACAATGCTCTAACATACCTAAATAAAATACAGGAAGCACAATCTGTAGAGAGAATACAACGCTCTAACATACCTATATACAATACAGAAAGCAAGCTACCGTCTGTAGAGAGAATACAATGCTCTAACATACCTATATAAAATACAGAAAGCACAATCTGTAGAGAGAATAAAATGCTCTAACATACCTATATACAATACAGAAAGCACAATCTGTAGAGAGAATACAATGCTCTAACATACCTATATACAATACAGAAAGCACAATCTGTAGAGAGAATACAAGGCTCTAACATACCTATATACAATACAGAAAGCACAATCTGTAGAGAGGATACAATGCTCTAACATACCTATATACAATACAGAAAGCACAATCTGTAGAGAATACAAGGCTCTAACATACCTATATACAATACAGAAAGCACAATCTGTAGAGAATACAAGGCTCTAAAATACCTATATACAATACAGAAAGCACAATCTGTAGAGAGAATACAATGCTCTAACATACCTACATACAATACAGAAAGCACAATCTGTAGAGAATAAAATGCTCTAACATACCTATATACAATACAGAAAGCACAATCTGTAGAGAATACAATGCTCTAACATACCTATATACAATACAGAAAGCACAATCTGTAGAGAGAATACAATGCTCTAACATACCTATATACAATACAGAAAGCACAATCTGTAGAGAGAATACAATGCTCTAACATACCTATATACAATACATAAAGCACAATCTGAAGAGAGAATACAATGCTCTAACATACCTATATACAATACAGAAAGCACAATCTGTAGAGAGAATACAATGCTCTAACATATATACAATACAGTAAGCTACAATCTGTAGAGAGAATACAATGCTCTAACATACCTATATACAATACAGAAAGCACAATCTGTAGAGAGAATACAAGGCTTTAACATACCTATATAAAATACAGGAAGCACAATATGTAGAGAGAATACAAGGCTCTAACATACCTATATACAATACAGAAAGCACAATCTGTAGAGAGAATACAACACTCTAACATACCTATATACAATACAGAAAGCACAATCTGTAGAGAATACAATGCTCTAACATACCAATATAAAATACAGGAAGCACAATCTGTAGAGAGAATACAATGCTCTAACATACCTATATACAATACAGAAAGCAAGCTACAATCTGTAGAGAGAATACAGCGCTCTAACATACCTATATACAATACAGAAAGCACAATCTGTAGAGAGAATACAAGGCTCTAACATACCTATATAAATACAGAAAGCACAATCTGTAGAGAGAATACAATGATCTAACATACCTATATACAATACAGAAAGCACAACCTGTAGAGAGAATACAAGGCTCTAACATACCTATATATAATACAGAAAGCACAGTCTGTAGAGAGAATACAATGCTCTAACATACCTATATAAAATACAGGAAGCACAGTATGTAGAGAGAATACAATGCTCTAACATACCTATATACAATACAGAAAGCACAGTCTGTAGAGAGAATACAATGCTCTAACATACCTATATACAATACAGAAAGCACAATCTGTAGAGAGAATACAACGCTCTAACATACCTATATACAATACAGAAAGCACAATCTGTAGAGAGAATACAATGCTCTAACATACCTATATACAATACAGAAAGCACAACATGTAGAGAGAATACAATGCTCTAACATACCTATATACAATACAGAAAGCACAATCTGTAGAGAGAATACAATGCTCTAACATACCTATATACAATACAGAAAGCACAATCTGTAGAGAGAATACAATGCTCTAATATACCTAAATAAAATACAGGAAGCACAGTCTGTAGAGAGAATACAACACTCTAACATACCTATATACAATACAGAAAGCACAGTCTGTAGAGAGAATACAACACTCTAACATACCTATATACAATACAGAAAGCACAATCTGTAGAGAGAATAAAATGCTCTAACATACCTATATACAATACAGAAAGCACAATCTGCAGAGAGAATACAAGGCTTTAACATACCTCTATAAAATACAGGAAGCACAATATGTAGAGAGAATACAAGGCTCTAACATACCTATATACAATACAGAAAGCACAATCTGTAGAGAGAATACAATGCTCTAACATACCTATATACAATACAGAAAGCAAGCTACAATCTGTAGAGAGAATACCATGCTCTAACATACCTATATACAATACAGAAAGCACAATCTGTAGAGAGAATACAAGGCTTTAACATACCTATATACAATACAGAAAGCACAATCTGTAGAGAGAATACAATGCTCTAACATACCTATATACAATACAGAAAGCACAATCTGTAGAGAATACAAGGCTCTAACATACCTATATAAAATACAGAAAGCACAATCTGTAGAGAGAATACAATGCTCTAACATACCTATATACAATACAGAAAGCACAATCTGTAGAGAATACAAGGCTCTAACATACCTATATAAAATACAGAAAGCACAATCTGTAGAGAGAATACAATGCTCTAACATACCTATATACAATACAGAAAGCACAATCTGTAGAGAGAATACAAGGCTCTAACATACCTATATACAATACAGAAAGCACAACATGTAGAGAGAATACAATGCTCTAACATACCTATATACAATACAGAAAGCACAATCTGTAGAGAGAATACAATGCTCTAACATACCTATATACAATACAGAAAGCACAATCTGTAGAGAGAATACAATGCTCTAACATACCTATATAAAATACAGAAAGCACAATCTGTAGAGAGAATACAATGCTCTAACATACCTATATACAATACATAAAGCACAATCTGAAGAGAGAATACAATGCTCTAACATACCTATATAAAATACAGAAAGCACAATCTGTAGAGAGAATACAATGCTCTAACATACCTATATAAAATACAGAAAGCACAATCTGTAGAGAGAATACAATGCTCTAACATACCTATATACAATACAGAAAGCACAATCTGTAGAGAGAATACAATGCTCTAACATACCTATATACAATACATAAAGCACAATCTGAAGAGAGAATACAATGCTCTAACATACCTATATACAATACAGAAAGCACAATCTGTAGACAGAATACAACTCTCTAACATACCTATATACAATACAGAAAGCACAATCTGTAGAGAGAATACAATGCTCTAACATACCTATATACAATACAGAAAGCACAATCTGTAGAGAGAATACAAGGCTCTAACATACCTATATACAATACAGAAAGCACAATCTGTAGAGAGAATACAATGCTCTAACATACCTATATACAATACAGAAAGCACAATCTGTAGAGAGAATACAATGCTCTAACATACCTATATACAATACAGAAAGCACAATCTGTAGAGAAAATACAATGATCTAACATACCTATATACAATACAGAAAGCACAATCTGTAGAGAGAATACAATGCTCTAACATACCTATATACAATACAGAAAGCACAATCTGTAGAGAGAATATAATGCTCTAACATACCTATATACAATACAGAAAGCACAATCTGTAGAGAGAATACAATGCTCTAACATACCTATATACAATACAGAAAGCACAGTCTGTAGAGAGAATACAATGCTCTAACATACCTATATAAAATACAGAAAGCACAATCTGTAGAGAGAATACAATGCTCTAACATACCTATATACAATACAGAAAGCACAATCTGTAGAGAATAAAACGCTCTAACATACCTATATACAATACAGAAAGCACAATCTGTAGAGAGAATACAACGCTCTAACATACCTATATACAATACAGAAAGCTACAATCTGTAGACAGAATACAATGCTCTAACATACCTATATACAATACAGAAAGCACAATCTGTAGAGAGAATACAATGCTCTAACATACCTATATACAATACAGAAAGCACAATCTGTAGAGAGAATACAACGCTCTAACATACCTATATACAATACAGAAAGCAAGCTACAATCTGTAGAGAGAATACAAGGCTCTAACATACCTATATACAATACAGAAAGCACAATCTGTAGAGAGAATACAATGCTCTAACATACCTATATACAATACAGAAAGCAGGCTACAATCTGTAGAGAGAATACAATGCTCTAACATACCTATATACAATACAGAAAGCACAATCTGTAGAGAGAATACAATGCTCTAACATACCTATATACAATACAGAAAGCACAACATGTAGAGAGAATACAATGCTCTAACATACCTAAATAAAATACAGGAAGCACAGTCTGTAGAGAGAATACAAGGCTCTAACATACCTATATACAATACAGAAAGCACAATCTGTAGAGAGCATACAACGCTCTAACATACCTATATACAATACAGAAAGCACAGTCTGTAGAGAGAATACAAGGCTCTAACATACCTATATACAATACAGAAAGCACAGTCTGTAGAGAGAATACAAGGCTCTAACATACCTATATACAATACAGAAAGCACAATCTGTAGAGAGAATACAAGGCTTTAACATACCTATATAAAATACAGGAAGCACAATATGTAGAGAGAATACAAGGCTCTAACATACCTATATACAATACAGAAAGCACAATCTGTAGAGAGAATACAACACTCTAGCATACCTATATACAATACAGAAAGCAAGCTACAATCTGTAGAGAGAATACAACACTCTAACATACCTATATACAATACAGAAAGCTACAATCTGTAGAGAGAATACAACACTCTAGCATACCTATATACAATACAGAAAGCACAACCTGTAGAGAATACAAGGCTATAACATACCAATATAAAATACAGGAAGCACAGTCTGTAGAGAGAATACAAGGCTCTAACATACCTATATAAAATACAGGAAACACAGTCTGTAGAGAGAATACAAGGCTCTAACATACCTATATACAATACAGAAAGCACAATCTGTAGAGAGAATACAATGCTCTAACATACCTATATACAATACAGAAAGCAAGCTACAATCTGTAGAGAGAATACAGCGCTCTAACATACCTATATACAACACAGAAAGCACAATCTGTAGAGAGAATACAAGGCTCTAACATACCTATATAAATACAGAAAGCACAATCTGTAGAGAGAATACAAGGCTCTAACATACCTATATAAATACAGAAAGCACAATCTGTAGAGAGAATACAATGATCTAACATACCTATATACAATACAGAAAGCACAACCTGTAGAGAGAATACAAGGCTCTAACATACCTATATATAATACAGAAAGCACAGTCTGTAGAGAGAATACAATGCTCTAACATACCTATATAAAATACAGGAAGCACAGTATGTAGAGAGAATACAATGCTCTAACATACCTATATACAATACAGAAAGCACAATCTGTAGAGAGAATACAATGCTCTAACATACCTATATACAATACAGAAAGCACAATCTGTAGAGAGAATACAATGCTCTAACATACCTATATACAATACAGAAAGCACAACATGTAGAGAGAATACAATGCTCTAACATACCTAAATAAAATACAGAAAGCACAATCTGTAGAGAGAATACAACGCTCTAACATACCTATATACAATACAGAAAGCAAGCTACCGTCTGTAGAGAGAATACAATGCTCTAACATACCTATATACAATACAGAAAGCACAATCTGTAGAGAGAATAAAATGCTCTAACATACCTATATACAATACAGAAAGCACAATCTGTAGAGAGAATACAATGCTCTAACATACCTATATACAATACAGAAAGCACAATCTGTAGAGAGAATACAAGGCTCTAACATACCTATATACAATACAGAAAGCACAATCTGTAGAGAGGATACAATGCTCTAACATGCCTATATACAATACAGAAAGCACAATCTGTAGAGAATACAAGGCTCTAACATACCTATATACAATACAGAAAGCACAATCTGTAGAGAATACAAGGCTCTAACATACCTATATACAATACAGAAAGCACAATCTGTAGAGAGAATACAATGCTCTAACATACCTATATACAATACAGAAAGCACAATCTGTAGAGAATACAAGGCTCTAACATACCTACATACAATACAGAAAGCACAATCTGTAGAGAATAAAACGCTCTAACATACCTATATACAATACAGAAAGCACAATCTGTAGAGAATACAATGCTCTAACATACCTATATACAATACAGAAAGCACAATCTGTAGAGAGAATACAATGCTCTAACATACCTATATACAATACAGAAAGCACAATCTGTAGAGAGAATACAATGCTCTAACATACCTATATACAATACATAAAGCACAATCTGAAGAGAGAATACAATGCTCTAACATACCTATATACAATACAGAAGCACAATCTGTAGAGAGAATACAATGCTCTAACATACCTATATACAATACAGTAAGCTACAATCTGTAGAGAGAATACAATGCTCTAACATACCTATATACAATACAGAAAGCAAAATCTGTAGAGAGAATACAAGGCTTTAACATACCTATATAAAATACAGGAAGCACAATATGTAGAGAGAATACAAGGCTCTAACATACCTATATACAATACAGAAAGCACAATCTGTAGAGAGAATACAACACTCTAACATACCTATATACAATACAGAAAGCACAATCTGTAGAGAATACAATGCTCTAACATACCAATATAAAATACAGGAAGCACAATCTGTAGAGAGAATACAATGCTCTAACATACCTATATACAATACAGAAAGCAAGCTACAATCTGTAGAGAGAATACAGCGCTCTAACATACCTATATACAATACAGAAAGCACAATCTGTAGAGAGAATACAAGGCTCTAACATACCTATATAAATACAGAAAGCACAATCTGTAGAGAGAATACAATGATCTAACATACCTATATACAATACAGAAAGCACAACCTGTAGAGAGAATACAAGGCTCTAACATACCTATATATAATACAGAAAGCACAGTCTGTAGAGAGAATACAATGCTCTAACATACCTATATAAAATACAGGAAGCACAGTATGTAGAGAGAATACAATGCTCTAACATACCTATATACAATACAGAAAGCACAGTCTGTAGAGAGAATACAATGCTCTAACATACCTATATACAATACAGAAAGCACAATCTGTAGAGAGAATACAACGCTCTAACATACCTATATACAATACAGAAAGCACAATCTGTAGAGAGAATACAATGCTCTAACATACCTATATACAATACAGAAAGCAAGCTACAATCTGTAGAGAGAATACCATGCTCTAACATACCTATATACAATACAGAAAGCACAATCTGTAGAGAGAATACAAGGCTTTAACATACCTATATACAATACAGAAAGCACAATCTGTAGAGAGAATACAATGCTCTAACATACCTATATACAATACAGAAAGCACAATCTGTAGAGAATACAAGGCTCTAACATACCTATATAAAATACAGAAAGCACAATCTGTAGAGAGAATACAATGCTCTAACATACCTATATACAATACAGAAAGCACAATCTGTAGAGAATACAAGGCTCTAACATACCTATATAAAATACAGAAAGCACAATCTGTAGAGAGAATACAATGCTCTAACATACCTATATACAATACAGAAAGCACAATCTGTAGAGAGAATACAAGGCTCTAACATACCTATATACAATACAGAAAGCACAACATGTAGAGAGAATACAATGCTCTAACATACCTATATACAATACAGAAAGCACAATCTGTAGAGAGAATACAATGCTCTAACATACCTATATACAATACAGAAAGCACAATCTGTAGAGAGAATACAATGCTCTAACATACCTATATAAAATACAGAAAGCACAATCTGTAGAGAGAATACAATGCTCTAACATACCTATATACAATACATAAAGCACAATCTGAAGAGAGAATACAATGCTCTAACATACCTATATAAAATACAGAAAGCACAATCTGTAGAGAGAATACAATGCTCTAACATACCTATATAAAATACAGAAAGCACAATCTGTAGAGAGAATACAATGCTCTAACATACCTATATACAATACAGAAAGCACAATCTGTAGAGAGAATACAATGCTCTAACATACCTAT
The DNA here is from genome assembly GCF_027579735.1 of Bombina bombina. Lineage (NCBI taxonomy): Eukaryota > Metazoa > Chordata > Amphibia > Anura > Bombinatoridae > Bombina > Bombina bombina. The sequence continues at coordinate 38,929,709 of NC_069502.1, forward strand.
ATACAATACATAAAGCACAATCTGAAGAGAGAATACAATGCTCTAACATACCTATATACAATACAGAAAGCACAATCTGTAGACAGAATACAACTCTCTAACATACCTATATACAATACAGAAAGCACAATCTGTAGAGAGAATACAATGCTCTAACATACCTATATACAATACAGAAAGCACAATCTGTAGAGAGAATACAAGGCTCTAACATACCTATATACAATACAGAAAGCACAATCTGTAGAGAGAATACAATGCTCTAACATACCTATATACAATACAGAAAGCACAATCTGTAGAGAGAATACAATGCTCTAACATACCTATATACAGATACAGAAAGCACAATCTGTAGAGATAATACAATGATCTAACATACCTATATACAATACAGAAAGCACAATCTGTAGAGAGAATACAATGCTCTAACATACCTATATACAATACAGAAAGCACAATCTGTAGAGAATACAATGCTCTAACATACCTATATACAATACAGAAAGCACAATCTGTAGAGAGAATACAATGCTCTAACATACCTATATACAATACAGAAAGCACAATCTGTAGAGAGAATACAATGCTCTAACATAACAAAATAAAATACAGAAAGCACAATCTGTAGAGAGAATACAATGATCTAACATACCTATATACAATACAGAAAGCACAATCTGTAGAGAGAATACAATGCTCTAACATACCTATATACAATACAGAAAGCACAATCTGTAGAGAGAATATAATGCTCTAACATACCTATATACAATACAGAAAGCACAATCTGTAGAGAGAATACAATGCTCTAACATACCTATATACAATACAGAAAGCACAGTCTGTAGAGAGAATACAATGCTCTAACATACCTATATACAATACAGAAAGCACAATCTGTAGAGAGAATACAATGCTCTAACATACCTATATACAATACAGAAAGCACAATCTGTAGAGAGAATAAAACGCTCTAACATACCTATATACAATACAGAAAGCACAATCTGTAGAGAGAATACATTGCTCTAACATACCTATATACAATACAGAAAGCACAATCTGTAGAGAGAATACAATGCTCTAACATACCTATATACAATACAGAAAGCACAATCTGTAGAGAATACAACGCTCTAACATACCTATATACAATACAGAAAGCACAACCTGTAGAGAGAATACAGTGCTCTAACATACCTATATACAATACAGAAAGCACAGTCTGTAGAGAGAATACAAGGCGCTATCATACCTATATACAATACAGAAAGCACAATCTGTAGAGAGAATACAAGGCTCTAACATACCTATATACAATACAGAAAGCACAATCTGTAGAGAGAATACAATGCTCTAACATACCTATATACAATACAGAAAGCACAATCTGTAGAGAGAATACAATGCTCTAACATACCTATATACAATACAGAAAGCACAATCTGTAGAGAGAATACAAGGGTCTAACATACCTATATACAATACAGAAAGCACAATCTGTAGAGAGAATATAATGCTCTAACATACCTATATACAATACAGAAAGCACAATCTGTAGACAGAATAAAACTCTCTAACATACCTATATACAATACAGAAAGCACAATCTGTAGAGAGAATACAATGCTCTTACATACCTATATACAATACAGAAAGCACAATCAGTAGAGAGAATACAATGGTCTAACATACCTATATACAATACAGAAAGCACAATCTGTAGAGAGAATACAATGCTCTAACACACCTATATAAAATACAGAAAGCACAATCTGTAGAGAGAATACAATGCTCTAACATACCTATATACAATACAGAAAGCACAATCTGTAGAGAGAATACAAGGCTCTAACATACCTATATACAATACAGAAAGCAAGCTACAATCTGTAGAGAGAATACCATGCTCTAACATACCTATATACAATACAGAAAACACAATCTGTAGAGAATACAAGGCTCTAACATACCTATATACAATACAGAAAGCACAGTCTGTAGAGAGAATACAATGCTCTAACATACCTATATACAATACAGAAAGCACAATCTGTAGAGAGAATACAATGCTCTAACATACCTATATACAATACAGAAAGCACAATCTGTAGAGAGAATACAATGCTCTAACATACCTATATACAATACAGAAAGCACAACCTGTAGAGAGAATACAACCCTCTAACATACTTATATACAATACAGAAAGCACAATCTGTAGAGAATACAATGCTCTAACATATCAATATAAAATACAGGAAGCACAGTATGTAGAGAGAATACAATGCTCTAACATACCTATATAAAATACAGAAAGCACAATCTGTAGAGAGAATACAATGCTCTAACATAACTATATAAATACAGGAAGCACAATCTGTAGAGAGAATACAATGCTCTAACATACCTATATACAATACAGAAAGCACAATCTGTAGAGAGAATCCAACGCTCTAACATACCTATATACAATACAGAAAGCACAATCTGTAGAGAGAATACAATGCTCTAACATACCTATATACAATACAGAAAGCACAATCTGTAGAGAGAATACAATGCTCTAACATACCTATATACAATACAGAAAGCACAATCTGTAGAGAGAATACAATGCTCTAACATACCTATATACAATACAGAAAGCACAACCTGTAGAGAGAATACAACCCTCTAACATACCTATATACAATACAGAAAGCACAATCTGTAGAGAATACAATGCTCTAACATACCTATATACAATACAGAAAGCACAATCTGTAGAGAGAATACAATGCTCTAACATACCTATATACAATACAGAAAGCACAATCTGTAGAGAGAATACAAGGCTCTAACATACCTATATACAATACAGAAAGCACAATCTGTAGAGAGAATACAAAGCTCTAACATACCTATATACAATACAGAAAGCACAGTCTGTAGAGAGAATACAATGCTCTAACATACCTATATACAATACAGAAAGCACAATCTGTAGAGAGAATACAAGGCTCTAACATACCTATATACAATACAGAAAGCACAATCTGTAGAGGGAATACAATGCTCTAACATACCTATATACAATACAGAAAGCACAATCTGTAGAGGGAATACAATGCTCTAACATACCTATATACAATACAGAAAGCACAATCTGTAGAGATAATACAATGCTCTAACATACCTATATACAATACAGAAAGCACAATCTGTAGAGAGAATACAATGCTCTAACATACCTATATACAATACAGAAAGCACAATCTGTAGAGGGAATACAATGCTCTAACATACCTATATACAATACAGAAAGCACAGTCTGTAGAGAGAATACAAGGCTCTAACATACCTATATACAATACAGAAAGCAGGCTACAATCTGTAGAGAGAATACAAGGCTCTAACATACCTATATACAATACAGAAAGCACAACTTGTAGAGAGAATACAATGCTCTAACATACCTATATACAATACAGAAAGCAAAATCTGTAGAGAGAATACAAGGCTCTAACATACCTATATACAATACAGAAAGCACAATCTGTAGAGAGAATACAATGCTCTAACATACCTATATAAAATACACAAAGCACAATCTGTAGAGAGAATACAAGGCTCTTACATACCTATATACAATACAGAAAGCACAATCTGTAGAGAGAATACAATGCTCTAACATACCTATATACAATACAGAAAGCACAATCTGTAGAGAGAATACAATGCTCTAACATACCTATATACAATACAGAAAGCACAATCTGTAGAGAGAATACAAGGCTCTAACATACCTATATACAATACAGAAAGCACAATATGAAGAGAGAATACAATGCTCTAACATACCTATGTAGCCCTTCCTGTTGAACATTTTCCTGTGAACTTTTGCACCTGTATACAATCTGCAGGAGATGTTGCCTAGGCAACTATTAGACTGGTTGGTCATGTGATCAAGTGAAACTGAAAGAAGAGTGTAAGACACAGGAGGAAGCAGACATGTCAGAGCAGTGAAGGTGTGTGTGAGGCCTGGCTGTGAGAGAGCTGCAGACTTCATCTTGTAAAGTAACAGCATTCCTCTGCTGATTTAGTGTTTGCTGCCAGCTGCAGTCTGTCCCTGTTAGAGAGCTGTGGAGAAGAATGCAGACAAAGTAAATGACTGGCAGACCTTGGAGTTTTCTTTCAGCCTGTGCAGAATCCTGTCAGTGGTAAGAAGTATCCTCTCTCCTTGTCATACTGACAGGGCATTCTGTCCATCACATAAACTTATAAACAGCTCTTCCTGTGGATTGCAGTTTCCTATGAGCTGTAACTGTTTAAATGCATGTGGATTACCTTAAAGGGCCCCAACATTTCTGTGCACCAACTGGTACCCATCAGCCATTAGGGTGAAGTCTGAGGGTGGGTTCGCAGGTGGTTTGGGAGGGTGCTGGGCCTGGTTAGAGAGAGTTGGTGTGTTAGTTAGTCACTGTATTTCTTGCCTTATTTTTTATTTGCCATAATCCTTTAATACATGTTCATACTGTTTTACTGTTATTACTGTGTGTGTTGTAGTTATTTATTATGTTCCTGTCTGGGAAACCCATTCTTGCCCTGGATGCCCAGTCAGGTGGAGGCACTGCCACAGTCATGTACCCCAACTCCCAGGTAGCGGAGACTCAGGATCAGCCTGCAGAGCACATGGAGGTAGCTGGGGTAAAAACCCACAGGGGTAATTGTGGGCCTAGGCCAAACCCCGTTACACCTATATACAATACAGAAAGCACAATCTGTAGAGAGAATACAATGCTCTAACATACCTATATACAATACAGAAAGCACAATCTGTAGAGAATAAAACGCTCTAACATACCTATATACAATACAGAAAGCACAATCTGTAGAGAATACAATGCTCTAACATACCTATATACAATACAGAAAGCACAACCTGTAGAGAGAATACAAGGCACTATCATACCTATATACAATACAGAAAGCAGGCTACAATCTGTAGAGAGAATACAAGGCTCTAACATACCTATATACAATACAGAAAGCACAACCTGTAGAGAGAATACAATGCTCTACCATACCTATATACAATACAGAAAGCACAATCTGTAGAGAGAATACAACCCTCTAACATACCTATATACAATACAGAAAGCACAACCTGTAGAGAGAATACAACCCTCTAACATACCTATATACAATACAGAAAGCACAATCTGTG
>NC_069502.1:38954611-38964611 GCF_027579735.1 Bombina bombina
TACTTACTCATAATTTTTTCAAGTTTGAGGACACATACTATCTCCAAAGGTGTGGTACAGCCATGGGGGCAAAGTTTGCCCCCTCCTATGCAAATTTATTTCTAGGATGGTGGGAGTTTTACCACATCTTTGGAGATAGTAATCCTTTCAGAGATCATATATCTCTTTATCAGAGATATATAGATGATCTCATTTTTATTTGGACAGGTGAGGAAGAAATTATTCCAGATTTTCTGGAGTATCTACACATGAATGACATTAATCTCAAATTCACTTATGAGTACAGTTCACATAGCATTAATTATCTTGATGTAACATTAAGCAGCAATTCTCAAGGTAAGATTGAGTCCACTGTATATAGAAAACCAATATCAGGTAATTCTTTACTTCAAGGTACTAGTTGCCATCCGAAACATGTCCCTTTTGCTATCGCAAAAGGTGAATTTACAAGACTCAGACGAAACTGCACAAGTTCTGTGCAGTTCGAAAAAGAGTCTGTAGATCTCGAACAGAGGTTGATCAGTAGAAAATACCCAAGGGCTATAGTAAGAAGAGCAAAGAAGACAGTCAGTGCCATAGAGAGAAAAGATCTTCTGCATTTGAAATCCGCTGAGAGGACTGGGTTCAAAGGTGTAACCTTTGTTACCAATCATAGTGCACAGTATCATGACATCTGTAAAATTGTTCGCAAGCACTTCCCACTCCTCTCTGCGGATGACAAACTAATTAACACTGTTAGAAATGGCATCAGATGCTCCTACAGGAGGAGCCCTACTTTGGGTAATATCCTGGCACCTACACTACTTAAACCAAAGGATGAGCCAGGGGGATCTTGGTTAAGGCATACTGGCATGTACAGATGTGGCAGACGAAAATGTAAACCGTGCGATCATGTGAAAGTGACAAAGAATTTTTGTAGTAAGGTTACTCACAGAACCTATGATATTGACACCTGCATGAACTGCACTACCAAATATGCCATATACCTCATCGAATGTTCCCTTTGTAATATTCAGTATGTAGGGCTCACATCCAGAGATCTTAATACTAGAATACGTGAACACTTATCATCATTTAAACAAAATAGAGCAACTACACCTATAGTTCAGCACTTTGGAGGTTTTCATAACAATGATCTAAAACATTTTTCATGGTGTGCCATAGAGAAGATCATAAGACCAACTAGGGGTGGGGACATTGACACCATTTTGGCACGAAGGGAAGCATACTGGATATTTACTTTAGATACTAGGCTGCCAAATGGACTCAACTCCAGGTTTGATATTATCAACCACTGGGAGTGAGTATTCTCTGTCTACTTTTGTTTATGAGTATTCTCTGTTCAGTCTCCTTCTACTTATAGTCTATAACCTAATAATAAGTTTTCTGTATAGATTTGTACCCTAGCCCGGTCCTCGATCTTTTAGTCCCACTATACAAGATATATCTATCTATCTTTGATAATTTTGAGAGTGAATATAGTGTGATATATTTAGAACATTTATTGCAGACTATGTTCTTATGTATCAATCATAGATTTTAATATCTAAGTCTACCTACATATCTGATACAATATTAACTATGTAACGATATATACGAATTCTACATATGATTAGCTACTAAGGTCATATAGACTGTGTGCTTATTTACCATTATCTTTCTTTTATTTACGTTGTTATTAATATATATTCTGCTTACTATCACCATAGCACTGTTGTTACATACTATCATATGAGAGTATATCAATAGATTTTGTGCTAAAGACAATATCAAAATGTTTTTTGAGCTCTTTTGGGCATTTACCCTTAGCTTATGCATAATTGCTTTGTTATGGATGTACACAAACAATTATATATCTCTCGCTAATCATTTTGTTTATATGTACATGCAGCAAGAGTATCTGATTTATATATATATATAATTTTTATTGGTATGTACACACATAGTCTGGTTTCTCACTCGCTCTCTCTCATTTTTTCATGTTTAGCCTTAAATATATCCGGGGTTTTGTCAATTTAGCTCCTTGTCTTTTATTCATTTCTTAGATTTACATGTGTAATACTTGTGCCACTATGTTACTCCTTTAAGAATAGACATCAGTTTCTTAATTACATACTTTATATTATTGGTCAGAAAAACTAGGGCGTTGTTTTGTTTTTACCAATCACATTTACCCACTTGGCTTTTTAAATGGGATGTGGGGGTTTAGCACTTAGGCTGTGACTACGGAATTTACTTCCGAAACGCGTATGCCTGCGTGCTGCGCCTAGGTTCACTTGACCGTCTGTTTGCTGTGTTCCTGTTTTTAACGAATATGAATAAAGACTGAATACTTTTATATAATTGATGGATGTCGGAATCTCTTTTCATGCATGTCTTATTCCAGTGTCATCCGACACATCAGCTGTGTTACTGTTTTGGAGCGGACCCGAGCGGCAGTTTCTTTCCTGGTAAAGAGTCCATATGATTGGTGGATTGCCGAGCACGTCATCACCCACACCTTCTAACGAGCCACTCAGCGTAAACCCTGTGAGCCGCGTAATTTGAAGCTGGCGTCTTCGTGTGCGGCACAGGAGTAGCCGAAGGATACTGGCAACGCTAGTGGCGGAATATATGTGTCGATCTTATGAAGTGGTGTGGTGAGTTATTCTTTACTTATGCTTTTGCTCCAATACTAAAGGAGTGATACTGAGGATTGACTTTGTGCAACTTGGGCCCTACATCGAACTGTGAGCCAAGCATAGCTCACGGCCGTACTGTTTGGGTTTCTTTGTGTTTGTATTTTGAGGGAATACAATGCTCTAACATACCTATATACAATACAGAAAGCACAATCTGTAGAGGGAATACAATGCTCTAACATACCTATATACAATACAGAAAGCACAGTCTGTAGAGAGAATACAAGGCTCTAACATACCTATATACAATACAGAAAGCAGGCTACAATCTGTAGAGAGAATACAAGGCTCTAACATACCTATATACAATACAGAAAGCACAACTTGTAGAGAGAATACAATGTTCTAACATACCTATATACAATACAGAAAGCACAACTTGTAGAGAGAATACAATGCTCTAACATACCTATATACAATACAGAAAGCACAATCTGTAGAGAGAATACAAGGCTCTAACATACCTATATACAATACAGAAAGCAGGCTACAATCTGTAGAGAGAATATAATGCTCTAACATACCTATATACAATACAGAAAGCACAATCTGTAGAGAGAATACAATGCTCTAACATACCTATATACAATACAGAAAGCACAATCTGTAGAGAGAATACAATGGTCTAACATACCTATATACAATACAGAAAGCACAATCTGTAGAGAGAATACAATGCTCTAACATACCTATATACAATGCTCTAACATACCTATATACAATGCTCTAACATACCTATATACAATACAGAAAGCACAATCTGTAGAGAGAATACAATGCTCTAACATACCTATATACAATGCTCTAACATACCTATATACAATGCTCTAACATACCTATATACAATACAGAAAGCACAATCTGTAGAGAGAATACAATGGTCTAACATACCTATATACAATACAGAAAGCACAATCTGTAGAGAGAATACAATGCTCTAACATACCTATATTCAATGCTCTAACATACCTATATACAATGCTCTAACATACCTATATACAATGCTCTAACATACCTATATACAATACAGAAAGCACAATCTGTAGAGAATACAACGCTCTAACATACCTATATACAATACAGAAAGCACAATCTGTAGAGAGAATACAATGGTCTAACATACCTATATACAATACAGAAAGCACAATCTGTAGAGAGAATACAATGCTCTAACATACCTATATTCAATGCTCTAACATACCTATATACAATGCTCTAACATACCTATATACAATGCTCTAACATACCTATATACAATGCTCTAACATACCTATATACAATACAGAAAGCACAATCTGTAGAGAGAATACAATGCTCTAACATACCTATATACAATGCTCTAACATACATATATACAATGCTCTAACATACCTATATACAATACAGAAAGCACAATCTGTAGAGAGAATACAATGGTCTAACATACCTATATACAATACAGAAAGCACAATCTGTAGAGAGAATACAATGCTCTAACATACCTATATACAATGCTCTAACATACCTATATACAATGCTCTAACATACCTATATACAATGCTCTAACATACCTATATACAATACAGAAAGCAAGCTACAGTCTGTAGAGAGAATACAATGCTCTAACATACCTATATACAATACAGAAAGCAAGCTACAGTCTGTAGAGAGAATACAATGCTCTAACATATCTATATAAATACAGAAAGCTACAATCTGTAGAGAGAATACAATGCTTTAACATACCTATATAAATACAGAAAGCTACAATCTGTAGAGAGAATACAATGCTCTAACATACCTATATACAATACAGAAAGCACAATCTGTAGAGAGAATACAATGCTCTAACATACCTATATAAAATCTATATACAATACAGAAAGCACAATCTGTAGAGAGAATACAACTCTCTAACATACCTATATAAAATCTATATACAATACAGAAAGCACAATCTGTAGAGAGAATACAAGGCTCTAACATACCTATATACAATACAGAAAGCAAGCTACAATCTGTAGAGAGAATACAACGCTCTAACATACCTATATACAATACAGAAAGCAAGCTACAATCTGTAGAGAGAATACAATGCTCTAACATACCTATATACAATACAGAAAGCACAACCTGTAGAGAGAATACAATGCTCTAACATACCTATATAAAATACAGAAAGCACAATCTGTAGAGAGAATACAATGCTCTAACCTACCTATATACAATACAGAGAGCAAGCTACAATCTGTAGAGAGAATACAACTCTCTAACATACCTATATAAAATATAGAAAGTACAATCTGTAGAGAGAATACAATGCTCTAACATACCTATATACAATACAGAAAGCACAATCTGTAGAGAGAATACAAGGCTCTAACATACCTATATACAATACAGAAAGCACAATCTGTAGAGAGAATACAAGGCTCTAACATACCTATATACAATACAGAAAGCAAGCTACAATCTGTAGAGAGAATACAATGCTCTAACATACCTATATAAATACAGAAAGCACAACCTGTAGAGAGAATACAATGCTCTAACATACCTATATACAATACAGAAAGCACAGTCTGTAGAGAGAATACAATGCTCTAACATACCTATATACAATACAGAAAGCACAACCTGTAGAGAGAATACAATGCTCTAACATACCTATATAAATACAGAAAGCTACAATCTGTAGAGAGAATACAATGCTCTAACATACCTATATACAATACAGAAAGCACAATCTGCAGAGAGAATACAAGGCTCTAACATACCTATATAAATACAGAAAGCACAATCTGTAGAGAGAATACAATGCTCTAACATACCTATATACAATACAGAAAGCACAGTCTGTAGAGAGAATACAATGCTCTAACATACCTATATAAATACAGAAAGCACAATCTGTAGAGAGAATACAATGCTCTAACATACCTATATACAATACAGAAAGCACAATCTGTAGAGAGAATACAATGCTCTAACATACCTATATATAATACAGAAAGCACAATCTGTAGAGAATACAAGGCTCTAACATACCTATATACAATACAGAAAGCAAGCTACAGTCTGTAGAGAGAATACAACGCTCTAACATACCTATATAAAATACAGAAAGCACAATCTGTAGAGAGAATACAATGCTCTAACATACCTATATACAATACAGAAAGCACAATCTGTAGAGAGAATACAATGCTCTAACATACCTATATACAATACAGAAAGCACAATCTGTAGAGAGAATACAATGCTCTAACATACCTATATACAATACAGAAAGCACAATCTGTAGAGAGAATACAATGCTCTAACATACCTATATACAATACAGAAAGCACAATCTGTAGAGGGAATACAATGCTCTAACATACCTATATACAATACAGAAAGCTACAATCTGTAGAGAGAATACAATGCTCTGACATAACTATATAAAATACAGAAAGCACAATATGTAGAGAGAATACAAGGCTCTAACATACCTATATAAAATACAGAAAGCACAATCTGTAGAGAGAATACAATGCTCTAACATACCTATATACAATACAGAAAGCACAATCTGTAGAGAGAATACAAGGCTCTAACATACCTATATACAATACAGAAAGCACAGTCTGTAGAGAGAATACAAGGCTCTAACATACCTATATACAATACAGAAAGCACAATCTGTAGAGAGAATACAAGGCTCTAACATACCTATATACAATACAGAAAGCACAATCTGTAGAGAGAATACAATGCTCTAACATACCTATATACAATACAGAAAGCACAATCTGTAGAGAGAATACAATGCTCTAACATACCTATATACAATACAGAAAGCACAATCTGTAGAGAGAATACAATGCTCTAACATACCTATATACAATACAGAAAGCACAATCCGTAGAGAAAATACAACGCTCTAACATACCTATATACAATACAGAAAGCACAATCTGTAGAGAGAATACAAGGCTCTAACATACCTATATACAATACAAAAAGCACAATCTGTAGAGAGAATACAATGCTCTAACATACCTATATACAATACAGTAAGCTACAATCTGTAGAGAGAATACAGCGCTCTAACATACCTATATACAATACAGAAAGCACAATCTGTAGAGAGAATACAATGCTCTAACATACCTATATAGAATACAGAAAGCACAACCTGTAGAGAGAATACAACCCTCTAACATACCTATATACAATACAGAAAGCACAATCTGTAGAGAGAATACAGCGCTCTAACATACCTATATACAATACAGAAAGCACAATCTGTAGAGAGAATACAACGCTCTAACATACCTATATACAATACAGAAAGCAAGCTACAATCTGTAGAGAGAATACAACGCTCTAACATACCTATATAAAATACAGAAAGCACAATCTGTAGAGAGAATACAAGGCTCTAACATACCTACATACAATACAGAAAGCACAATCTGTAGAGAATACAATGCTCTAACATACCTATATACACTACAGAAAGCACAACCTGTAGAGAGAATACAATGCTCTAACATACCTATATACAATACAGAAAGCACAATCTGTAGAGAGAATACAATGCTCTAACATACCTATATACAATACAGAAAGCACAATCTGTAGAGAGAATACAATGCTCTAACATACCTATATACAATACAGAAAGCACAATCTGTAGAGAGAATACAATGCTCTAACATACCTATATACAATACAGAAAGCACAATCTGTAGAGAGAATACAATGCTCTAACATACCTATATACAATACAGAAAGCACAATCTGTAGAGAGAATACAATGCTCTAACATACCTATATAAAATACAGAAAGCAAGCTACAGTCTGTAGAGAGAATACAACGCTCTAACATACCTATATAAAATACAGAAAGCACAATCTGTAGAGAGAATACAACGCTCTAACATACCTATATACAATACAGAAAGCACAATCTGTAGAGAGAATACAATGCTCTAACATACCTATATACAATACAGAAAGCACAATCTGTAGAGAATACAATGCTCTAACATACCTATATACAATACAGAAAGCACAATCTGTAGAGAGAATACAATGCTCTAACATACCTATATACAATACAGAAAGCACAATCTGTAGAGAGAATACAATGCTCTAACATACCTATATACAATACAGAAAGCACAATCTGTAGAGAATACAATGCTCTAACATACCTATATACAATACAGAAAGCACAATCTGTAGAGAATACAATGCTCTAACATACCTATATACAATACAGAAAGCACAATCTGTAGAGAGAATACAACGCTCTAACATACCTATATACAATACAGAAAGCACAATCTGTAGAGAATACAATGCTCTAACATACCTATATAAAATACAGAAAGCACAATCTGTAGAGGGAATACAATGCTCTAACATACCTATATACAATACAGAAAGCACAACCTGTAGAGAGAATACAACCCTCTAACATACCTATATACAATACAGAAAGCACAATCTGTAGAGAGAATACAAGGCTCTAACATACCTATATACAATACAGAAAGCACAATCTGTAGAGAGAATACAACGCTCTAACATACCTATATACAATACAGAAAGCACAATCTGTAGAGAGAATACAACGCTCTAACATACCTATATACAATACAGAAAGCACAATCTGTAGAGAATACAATGCTCTAACATACCTATATACAATACAGAAAGCACAATCTGTAGAGAGAATACAAGGCTTTAACATACCTATATAAAATACAGGAAGCACAATATGTAGAGAGAATACAAGGCTCTAACATACCTATATACAATACAGAAAGCACAATCTGTAGAGAGAATACAACACTCTAACATACCTATATACAATACAGAAAGCACAATCTGTAGAGAATACAATGCTCTAACATACCAATATAAAATACAGGAAGCACAGTCTGTAGAGAGAATACAAGGCTCTAACATACCTATATACAATACAGAAAGCACAATCTGTAGAGAGAATACAATGCTCTAACATACCTATATACAATACAGAAAGCACAATCTGTAGAGAGAATACAATGCTCTAACATACCTATATACAATACAGAAAGCACAATCTGTAGAGAGAATACAAGGCTCTAACATACCTATATACAATACAGAAAGCACAGTCTGTAGAGAGAATACAAGGCTCTAACATACCTATATACAATACAGAAAGCACAATCTGTAGAGAGAATACAACCCTCTAACAAACATACATACAATACAGAAAGCACAATCTGTAGAGAATACAATGCTCTAACATACCTATATACAATACAGAAAGCACAATCTGTAGAGAGAATACAATGCTCTAACATACCTATATACAATACAGAAAGTACAATCTGTAGAGAGAATACAACGCTCTAACATACCTATATACAATACAGAAAGCACAATCTGTAGAGAGAATACAATGCTCTAACATACCTATATAAAATACAGAAAGCACAATCTGTAGAGAGAATACAATGCTCTAACATACCTATATACAATACAGAAAGCACAATCTGTAGAGAGAATACAGCGCTCTAACATACCTATATACAATACAGAAAGCACAATCTGTAGAGAGAATACAGCGCTCTAACATACCTATATAGAATACAGAAAGCACAACCTGTAGAGAGAATTCAACCCTCTAACATACCTATATACAATACAGAAAGCACAATCTGTAGAGAGAATACAAGGCTCTAACATACCTATATACAATACAGAAAGCACAATCTGTAGAGAGAATACAACGCTCTAACATACCTATATACAATACAGAAAGCACAATCTGTAGAGAGAATACAATGCTCTAACATACCTATATACAATACAGAAAGCACAATCTGTAGAGAGAATACAACGCTCTAACATACCTATATACAATACAGAAAGCACAATCTGTAGAGAGAATACAATGCTCTAACATACCTATATACAATACAGAAAGCACAATCTGTAGAGAGAATACAACGCTCTAACATACCTATATACAATACAGAAAGCACAATCTGTAGAGAGAATATAAGGCTCTAACATACCTATATACAATACAGAAAGCACAATCTGTAGAGAGAATACAACGCTCTAACATACCGATATACAATGCTCTAACATACCTATATACAATGCTCTAACATACCTATATACAACGCTCTAACATACCTATATACAACGCTCTAACATACCGATATACAATGCTCTAACATACCTATATACAACGCTCTAACATACCTATATACAACGCTCTAACATACCTATATACAACGCTCTAACATACCTATATACAACGCTCTAACATACCTATATACAACGCT
>NC_069502.1:38969611-38992111 GCF_027579735.1 Bombina bombina
CCCACCCAATACCCCCTTAAAAAACCTAACACTAACCCCTTGAAGATTACCTTACTGGGAGAAGTCTTCATCCAACCGGGCCGAAGTCCTCAACGAAGCCAGGAGAAGTCTTCATCCAAGCCGGGCAGAAGTCTTCATCCAGACGGCATCTTCTATCTTCATCCATCCAGCGCAGAGAGGGTCCATCTTCAAGACATCCGACGCGGAGCATCCTCTTCATCCGACGGCTAACACTGAATGAAGGTTCCTTTAAATGACGTCATCTAAGATGGCGTCCCTTCAATTCCGATTGGCTGATAGAATTCTATCAGCCAATCGGAATTAAGGTGGATTGGAACAGCCAATAGAATGCCTGCTCAATCCTATTGGCTGATTGGATCAGCCAATAGGATTGAACTTCAATCCTATTGGCTGATTGCATCAGCCAATAGGATTTATTCTACCTTAATTCCTATTGACTGATAGAATTCTATCAGCTAATCGGAATTGAAGAGACGCCATCTTGAATGATGTCATTTAAAGGAACCTTCATTCAGTGTTATCCGTCAGATGAAGAGCATGCTCCGCGTCGGATGTCTTGAAGATGGACCCGCTCCGCGCCGGATGGATGAAGATAGAAAATGCTGTCTGGATGAAGACTTCTGCCTGTCTGGAGGACCACTTCACCCGGCTTGGATGAAGACTTCTCCCAGTAAGGTGATCTTCAAGGGGTTAGTGCTAGGTTTTTTTAAGGGGGTATTGGGTGGGTTTTAGAGTAGGGTTGGCTGTGTGGGTGGTGGGTTTTAATGTTGAATTCTATCAGCCAATCGGAATTGAAGGGACGCCATCTTAGATGACGTCATTTAAAGGAACCTTCATTCAGTGTTAGCCGTCGGATGAAGAGGATGCTCCGCGTCGGATGTCTTGAAGATGGACCCTCTCTGCGCTGGATGGATGAAGATAGAAGATGCCGTCTGGATGAAGACTTCTGCCCGTCTGGAGGACCACTTCGCCCGGCTTGGATGAAGACTTCTCCTGGCTTCGTTGAGGACTTCGGCCCGGTTGGATGAAGACTTCTCCCAGTAAGGTGATCTTCAAGGGGTTAGTGTTAGGTTTTTTAAGGGGGTATTGGGTGGGTTTTAGAGTAGGGTTGGTTGTGTGGGTGCTGGATTTTAATGTTGGGGGGGGGGATCTGTAATTTTTTTTACAGGTAAAAGAGCTGATTACTTTGGGGCAATGCCCCGCAAAAGGCCCTTTTAAGGGCTATTTGTAATTTAGTGTAGGGTAGGGCTTTTTTTTATTTGGGGGGGGGCTTTTTATTTTGTTATAGGGATTAGATTAGGTGTAATTAGTTTAAAAATCTTGTAATTTGTTTATTTTCTGTAATTTAGTGTTTGTTTGTTTTTGTACTTTAGATAATTTAATTGTATTTAATTGTATTTAATTTAGGGAAATAATTTAATTATAGTGTAGTGTTAGGTGTAATTGTAACTTAGGTTAGGTTTTATTTTACAGGTCAATTTGTCTTTATTTTAGCTAGGTCGTTATTAAATAGTTATTAACTATTTATTTAATAACTATTGTACCTAGTTAAAATAAATACAAACTTGCCTGTAAAATAAAAATAAGCCCTAAAATAGCTACAATGTAACTATTAGTTATATTGTAGCTATTTAAGGGTTTATTTTACAGGTAAGTATTTAGTTTTAAATAGGAATAATTTAGTTAATGACAGCAATTTTTATTTAGATTTCTTTTAATTATATTTAAGTTAGGGGGGGTTAGGGTTAGACTTAGATTTAGGGGTTAATAACTTTAGTATAGTGGCGACGACGTTGGGGGCGGCAGATTAAGGGTTAATAAATGTAGGAAGGTGTCGGCGATGTTAGGGACGGCAGATTAGGGGTTAATAATATTTAACTGTTTGCGAGGCGGGAGTGTGGCGGTTTAGGGGTTAATATATTTATTATAGTGGCGGCTATGTCCGGTTCGGCAGATTAGGGGTTAATAATTATATTTTAGTGTTTGCGATGCGGGGGGCCTCGGTTTAGGGGTTAATAGGTAGTTTATGGGTGTTAGTGTACTTTTTAGCACTTTAGTTAAGAGTTTTATGCTACTGCATTGTACTGTAAAACTCTTAACTACTGACTTTTAAATGCGGTACCAGTCTTGACAGGAGAGGGTGTACCGCTCACTTTTTGGCAGACTCGTAATACCGGCGCTATGCAAGTTCCATTGAAAAATGAGGATACACAATTTACGTAAGTGGATTTTCTGTATTTCCGAGTCTGGCCAAAAAAGTGAGCGATAGACCTGTACCTGCAAGACTCGTAAAACCAGCGGGCGATAACAAGCAGCGTTAGGATCGGCCAACGCTGCTTTTTAAGCTTACCGCAAAACTCGAAATCTTGGTGTAAGGGTATAAACTAAAGTTAATGTTCATAAATCGGTGAGCATCACCACACTGAGGCCAATTAGGAATGGTTATAAATGGATCACTAGAGTCTGCAACCAATGACTGTGTGGAATAGAGCTGTGTCTGCAGTTCGATGTCTAACATGAATTTGAAAGCCCATATAATTCACAATCAAATCACAGGAAAGGAGAATAAAATACACAATGTAAGTTATTTACATGTAATGAAAGCATTTATATTAATATCTTGAGGTGTTTAATGTGATACCCCAGTACAGATGATGCACCTAGCAAGCCTTGCCCTAGATAATAGCTTACATATTTGTACACGTGCTTCTGTCATTGTCTGCAAGACTCTCTGGCAGTGAAACGGTTAAGCAGCTCTTGAACATGTTATCCCTAACAATTCTGAAGGGTCCTTCCATACCCAGCTCCTGCATCACTACATCTGCACAGAGTGGCACAGGGCACAGATAGGGCATTGTGGGCAGACAGTATGCCAGCCAGTGTCTTGCATGAGCTTTGCCAGCTACCTGCTGCCCCCAGTGGGCAACTACAGAACTACAACCCATTCCTTGGTTTACCCCCCTCTGCTTAGGTATTTAACCATTGTTTGCCAAAGAGTAATGCAATGCACTGTCTAGCAAACAATATGTTACTTATTTAACCCCATGATTGGTAAATAAGCTACAGAGAAAGTAATGCTACAAGGGAGGCACATACTAAACTAATGACAACTCCCCTGTCACTTTACCATTGTCTGTGTTCTGTACTGCACTGCGGTATATGCTGGCTGAGTTATAAAAATAGAGCACAATGGAAATATGAGAAAGCTTAGGATACAACATGCTGCATTATATTACACTGTAGTTTATACCTAAAGGCTAAGAATATGGCTTTTATCCTCACTGAGATTAAATAACATAATTGTAGTGCTATAAATATACAGAATAGCCATGGTACACCACATAAATCATACAGCTCTTAGCTCCGTGCCAGCAGAATCATTACACATAACAAGGCACTAGGAACAGAGCTATTGGTTCTTAAGGGAATCCTTTTACAAGAAAAGTTCATTGTTAAATTTTGCATTTTTTAAACAAAAATAAAACACACAAAATATTTCATTTCAATACCAGACAAGTATGTGTGTATTCTGTGTATAATTCAGTAAGAAGTTTGTGTACACAATGCCACAGAGATTGAAATAAATTACTGTTTTTAAAGTGACAAGTGTGTCCCTTTCAAACAGAGCTATCTTAAAGTAAACTCATTTCTCAGATGTCCAGCTGCAGGTAGAACAGTCACTAAATCATGAAACTAACAAAATGTAAAGAAACAACACTTGCAGGCCTCTGTAAGGTAAGGGTTAATTATTTCCAGGCCTTTTAATACAATCTGTTTAGAGTATTGAAGCATTATCCTACATCCCTGCAAACACACTGAGCTGTGCTATCTGGGAAACAATAAATTCCACAATCAAGCAGGTGTGCGACAGGCAACCGCAGGTCTCATGTCATAAACCCAGCGTGTGGTTAACCCCTTCACACCCATAAACACTGCAAAGCTTCTAGATTCCAAGATAACTTACTGGAACCTACCGTGATTTCAGGTCCCTTGGTTATCCTACTGACCCTATCCCCTACGTAAATTATATATAGTCAGACATACTAACATTAGTTTTACATGTAATGTACTGTGTAACCCCATGCACACGTGACAATTATATACCATACAACCCCACATACACGTAACAGATATGTACTGTGTAACCCCAGGAACAGGTAACAAATATATACCATGCAATCCCACATACATGTGACAGATATGTACTGTGTAACCCCACATACATGTGACAGATATGTACTGTGTAACCCCACATACATGTGACATATGCACTGTGTAACCCCACATACATGTGACAGATATGTACTGTGTAACCCCACATACATGTGACATATGCACTGTGTAACCCCACATACATGTGACATATGCACTGTGTAACCCCACATACATGTGACAGATATGTACTGTGTAACCCCACGTACATGTGACAGATATGAAAAAAGAGCAATGTGCAACAGCACTACACTGAGTTAAGGGAGATGCTTTTATTCAGAAAGAATTAACTTTCATAGGCTAGAGTGCTTATGCATATAATAACTTTGGAAGGTTTGTCAACAGAGAAGTTGGGCAAAAGAATGCATCTAATAGCACTTCAAAGTGCTATTAGATGCATTCTTTTGCCCAACTTCTCTATTGACAAACCTTCCAATGTGACAGATATATACTGTGTACCCCCACGTACATGTGACATATGTACTGTGTAACCCCACATACATGTGACATATATGTACTGTGTACCCCCACGTACATGTGACATATGTACTGTGTAACCCCACATACATGTGGCAGATATATACTGTGTAGTCCCAGATACCTGTGACAGATATGTACTGTGTAATCCCACATACATGGGATTACACACTAGATATCTTTCATGTATGTGGGATTACACCGTACATATCTGTCACATGTATCTGGGACTACACAGTATATATCTGTCACATGTATGTGGGGTTGCATGGTCTACAATAGTCACCTGTTCCTGGGACTACAAAGTACATATCTGTCACATGTATGTGGGATTACACTTTAAATATCTGTCACATGTGTGTGGGGTTACACAGTACATATTTGTCACATGTATGTGGGATTACACCGTACATATCTGTCACATGTATGTGGGATTACACTATAAATATCTGTCACATGTGCGTGAGGTTACACAGTACATATCTGTCACATGTATGTGAGATTACACACTACATATCTGTCACATGTGTGTGGGATTACACAGTACATATCTGTCACATGTGTGTGGGATTACACAGTACATATCTGTCACATGTATGTGGGATTACACTTTAAATATCTGTCACATGTGCGTGAGGTTACACAGTACATATCTGTCACATGTATGTGAGATTACACAGTACATATCTGTCACATGTGTGTGGGATTACACATTACATATCTGTCACATGTATGTGGGATTACACATTACATATCTGTCACATGTACGTAGGGTTACACAGTACATATCTGTCACATGCATGTGGGATTGTATTGTATATAATTGTCACCTCTCCCTGGGGTTACTACATGTCTGTCATGTGTATGTGGGAACAGATGACAAATATATACCATGCAATCTCACATACATGTGACAGATATGTACTGTGTAACCCCACATACATGTGACAGATGTACTGTGTAACCCCAGGAACAGGTGACAATTATATACAATGCAATCCCACATACATGTGACATATGTACTGTGTAATCCCACACAGATGTGACATATATGTACTGTGTAACCCCAGGAACATGTGACAATTATATACCATGCAATCCCAAATACATGGTGACAGATATGTACTGTGTAACCCCCCCACACATGTGACATATATGTACCGTGTAACCCAACACACACATGTGACATATATGTACTGTGTAACCCTAGGAACAGGTGACAATTATATACAATGCAATCCCACATACATGTGACATATGTACTGTGTAATCCCACACAGATGTGACATATATGTACTGTGTAACCCCAGGAACATGTGACAATTATATACCATGCAATCCCAAATACATGTGACAGATATGTACTGTGTAACCCCACACACAGATGTGACATATATGTACTGTGTAACCCCAGGAATAGGTGACCATTATATACAATGCAATCCTACACACATGTGACATATATCTACTGTGTGACCGCAGGAACAGGTGACATGTACTGTGTAATCCTGCATACATGTGAAAGATATGAACTGTGTAATCCTGCATACATGTGAAAGATGTGCTGTGTAATACTGCATACTTGTGATGTATATGTACTGTGTAACTCCATGCATAGCTGACAGTTATACACCATAAAATACCACAAGTAACAGTTATATACCATATAATCCTGCATACAAGTAACAATGATATACAATTTAATCCCACATACAAGTAACAGTTATATACCATATAATCCCTTACACAAGTAACAATTATATACCATATGTAATCCCACAGTACAAGTAAATTATATACCATAGAATCCCACATACACATGAAACAGTTATATACCATACAATCTCACACACACATGTAACAGTTATATACTTTATAATCTCACACACACATGTAAAAGTTATATACCATATAATCTCACACACACATGTAAAAGTTATATACCATATAATCTCACACACACATGTAAAAGTTATATACCATATAATCTCACACACACATGTAACAGTTATATACCATATAATCTCACACACACACATGTAACAGTTATATACTTTATAATCTCACATACACATGTAAGTTATATACCATACAATCTCACATACACATGTAACAGTTATATACTTTATAATCTCACATACACATGTAACAGTTATATACCATATAATCTCACATACACATGTAACAGTTATATACCATATAATCTCACACACACATGTAACAGTTATATACCATATAATCTCACACACACACATGTAACCGTTATATACCATATAATCTCACACACACATGTAACAGTTATATACCATATAATCTCACACACACATGTAACAGTTATATACCATATAATCTCACATACACATGTAACAGTTATATACTTTATAATCTCACATACACATGTAACAGTTATATACCATATAATCTCACACACACATGTAACAGTTATATACTTTATAATCTCACATTCACATGTAACAGTTATATACCATATAATCTCACACACACATGTAACAGTTATATACTTTATAATCTTACATACACATGTAACAGTTATATACCATATAATCTCACACACACATGTAACAGTTATATACCATATAATCTCACACACACATGTAACAGTTATATACCATATAATCTCACACACACATGTAACAGTTATATACCATATAATCTCACACACACGTAACAGTTATATACCATATAATCTCACACACACGTAACAGTTATATACCATATAATCTCACACACACACACGTAACAGTTATATACCATATAATCTCACACACACACACACGTAACAGTTATATACCATATAATCTCACACACACACACGTAACAGTTATATACCATATAATCTCACAAACACACACGTAACAGTTATATACCATATAATCTCACACACATATGTAACAGTTATATACCATATCTCACACACGTAACAGTTATATACTTTATAATCTCACACACACACGTAACAGTTATATAACTGTTAAATCTGTGTGTGAGATTATATGGTATATAACTGTTACATGTGTGTGTGAGATTATATGGTATATAACTGTTACATGTGTATGTGAGATTATAAAGTATATAACTGTTACGTGTGTGTGAGATTATATGTTATAACTGTTACGTGTGTATGTGAGATTATAAGGTATATAACTGCTACATGTGTGTGTGAGAGATTATATGGTATATAACTGTTACATGTGTGTGTGAGATTATATGGTGTATAACGGTTACATGTGTGTGTGAGATTATAAAGTATATAACTGTTACATGTGTGTGTGAGATTATAAAGTATATAACTGTTACATCTGTGTGTGAGATTATAAAGTATATAACTGTTACATGTGTGTGTGAGATTATAAAGTATATAACTGTTACATGTGTGTGTGAGATTATATGGTATATAACTGTTACATGTGTGTGTGAGATTATATGGTATATAACTGTTACATGTGTGTGTGAGATTATATGGTATATAACTGTTACATGTGTGTGTGAGATTATAAAGTATATAACTGTTACATGTGTGTGTGAGATTATAAAGTATATAACTGTTACATGTGTGTGTGAGATTATATGCTATATAACTGTTACGTGTGTGTGAGATTATATGGTATATAACTGTTACGTGTGTGTGAGATAATATGGTATATAACTGTTACATGTGTATGTGAGATTATAAGGTATATAACTGTTACATGTGTATGTGAGATTATAAAGTATATAACTGTTACGTGTATGTGAGATTATATGGTATATAACTGTTACATGTGTATGTGAGATTATAAGGTATATAACTGCTACATGTGTATGTGAGATTATATGGTATATAACTGTTACATGTGTGTGTGAGATTATAAAGTATATAACTGTTACATGTGTGTGTGAGATTATATGGTATATAACTGTTACATGTGTGTGTGAGATTATATGGTATATAACGGTTACATGTGTGTGTGAGATTATATGGTATATAACGGTTACATGTGTGTGAGATTATATGGTATATAACGGTTACATGTGTGTGTGTGTGTGAGATTATATGGTATATAACTGTTACATGTGTGTGTGTGTGTGTGTGAGATTATAAAGGATATAACTGTTACATGTAAGTGTGAGATTATAAAGTATATACCATATAATCTCACACACACATGTAACAGTTATATACCATATAATCCCACACACATGTAACAGTTATACCATATAATCTCACACACACATGTAACAGTTATATAACATATCTCACACACGTAACAGTTATATTGTTTATAATCTCACATACATATGTAACAGTTATATACTTTATAATCTCACACACACATATAACAGTTATATAGTTTATAATCTCACACACACATGTAACAGTTATATAGTTTATAATCTCACACACACATGTAACAGTTATATACTTTATAATCTCACACACACATGTAACAGTTATATACCATATAATCTCACACACACATGTAACAGTTATATACTTTATAATCTCACACACACATGTAACAGTTATATACCATATAATCTCACACGCACATGTAACAGTTATATACCATATAATCTCACACACGTAACAGTTATACCATATAATCTCACACACACACGTAACAGTTATACCATATAATCTCACACACGTAACAGTTATATACCATATAATCTCACACACATATGTAACACTTATATACTTTATAATCTCACACACACATGTAACAGTTATATACCATATAATCTCACACACACATGTAACTGTTATATACTTTATAATCTCACACACACACATGTAACCGTTATATACCATATAATCTCACACACACATGTAATAGTTATATAGTTTATAATCTCACACACACATGTAACAGTTATATACTTTATAATCTCACACACACATGTAACAGTTATATACCATATAATCTCACACACACATGTAACAGTTATATACCATATAATCTCACATACACATGTAACAGTTATATACCATATAATCTCACATACACATGTAACAGTTATATACCATATAATCTTACATACACATGTAACCGTTATATACCATATAATCTCACATACACATGTAAATTATATACCATATAATCTCACATACACATGTAACAGTTATATACTTTATAATCTCACATACACATGTAACAGTTATATACCATATAATCTCACATACACATGTAACAGTTATATACCATATAATCTCACATACACATATAACAGTTATATACCATATAATCTCACACTTACATGTAACAGTTATATCCTTTATAATCTCACACACAAACTCACATACACATGTAACAGTTATATACCATATAATCTCACACACACATGTAACAGTTATACCATATAATCTCACACACACATGTAACAGTTATATACCATATAATCTCACACACACGTAACAGTTATATACTTTATAATCTCACATACACATGTAACAGTTATATACCATATAATCTCACACACACGTAACAGTTATATACCATATAATCTCACATACACATGTAACAGTTATATACCATATAATCTCACACACACATGTAACAGTTATATACCATATAATCTCATATCTGTCACATGTATGTGGGATTACACTATAAATATCTGTCACATGTGCGTGAGGTTACACAGTACATATCTGTCACATGTATGTGAGATTACACACTACATATCTGTCACATGTGTGTGGGATTACACAGTACATATCTGTCACATGTGTGTGGGATTACACAGTACATATCTGTCACATGTATGTGGGATTACACTTTAAATATCTGTCACATGTGCGTGAGGTTACACAGTACATATCTGTCACATGTATGTGAGATTACACAGTACATATCTGTCACATGTGTGTGGGATTACACATTACATATCTGTCACATGTATGTGGGATTACACATTACATATCTGTCACATGTACGTGGGGTTACACAGTACATATCTGTCACATGCATGTGGGATTGTATTGTATATAATTGTCACCTCTCCCTGGGGTTACTACATGTCTGTCATGTGTATGTGGGAACAGATGACAAATATATACCATGCAATCTCACATACATGTGACAGATATGTACTGTGTAACCCCACATACATGTGACAGATGTACTGTGTAACCCCAGGAACAGGTGACAATTATATACAATGCAATCCCACATACATGTGACATATGTACTGTGTAATCCCACACAGATGTGACATATATGTACTGTGTAACCCCAGGAACATGTGACAATTATATACCATGCAATCCCAAATACATGGTGACAGATATGTACTGTGTAACCCCCCCACACATGTGACATATATGTACCGTGTAACCCCACACACACATGTGACATATATGTACTGTGTAACCCCAGGAACAGGTGACAATTATATACCATGCAATCCCAAATACATGGTGACAGATATGTACTGTGTAACCCCCCCACACATGTGACATATATGTACCATGTAACCCCACACACACATGTGACATATATGTACTGTGTAACCCTAGGAACAGGTGACAATTATATACAATGCAATCCCACATACATGTGACATATGTACTGTGTAATCCCACACAGATGTGACATATATGTACTGTGTAACCCCAGGAACATGTGACAATTATATACCATGCAATCCCAAATACATGTGACAGATATGTACTGTGTAACCCCACACACAGATGTGACATATATGTACTGTGTAACCCCAGGAATAGGTGACCATTATATACAATGCAATCCTACACACGTGACATATATCTACTGTGTGACCGCAGGAACAGGTGACATATGTACTGTGTAATCCTGCATACATGTGAAAGATATGAACTGTGTAATCCTGCATACATGTGAAAGATGTGCTGTGTAATACTGCATACTTGTGATGTATATGTACTGTGTAACTCCATGCATAGCTGACAGTTATACACCATAAAATACCACAAGTAACAGTTATATACCATATAATCCTGCATACAAGTAACAATGATATACAATTTAATCCCACATACAAGTAACAGTTATATACCATATAATCCCTTACACAAGTAACAATGATATACCATATGTAATCCCACAGTACAAGTAAATTATATACCATAGAATCCCACATACACATGAAACAGTTATATACCATACAATCTCACACACACATGTAACAGTTATATACCATATAATCTCACACACACATGTAACAGTTATATACTTTATAATCTCACATACACATGTAACAGTTATATACCATATAATCTCACACACACATGTAACAGTTATATACCATACAATCTCACACACACATGTAACAGTTATATACCATATAATCTCACATACACATGTAACAGTTATATACTTTATAATCTCATACACATGTAACAGTTATATACCATATAATCTCACACACACATGTAACAGTTATATACTTTATAATCTCACATTCACATGTAACAGTTATATACCATATAATCTCACACACACATGTAACAGTTATATACTTTATAATCTTACATACACATGTAACAGTTATATACCATATAATCTCACACACACATGTAACAGTTATATACCATATAATCTCACACACACATGTAACAGTTATATACCATATAATCTCACACACACATGTAACAGTTATATACCATATAATCTCACACACACGTAACAGTTATATACCATATAATCTCACACACACGTAACAGTTATATACCATATAATCTCACACACACACACGTAACAGTTATATACCATATAATCTCACACACACACAAACGTAACAGTTATATACCATATAATCTCACACACACACACGTAACAGTTATATACCATTTAAGATGTGAATTTTACTAACACTTTTAAGCAGGCTAGGATTAAGGCACACGCCGAAACCGGTCAGCCTTTTTGTTCTCTGTTTTTTCGTTTTATTGTTTATACACTCTTACCCTGGGGTTATGTAACCCTATTGTTATAAATAAAAAAAATTTTGTTTTTCACTCGTTTTTTGGTGCTCCAAACTGTCTTTTGTTTGTGAGAAGTAAATTATATACCATAGAATCCCACATACACATGTAACAGTTATATACCATACAATCTCACACACACATGTAACAGTTATATACTTTATAATCTCACACACACATGTAACAGTTATATACCATATAATCTCACACACACATGTAACAGTTATATACCATATAATCTCACATACACATGTAACAGTTATATACCATATAATCTCACATACACATGTAACAGTTATATACCATATAATCTTACATACACATGTAACCGTTATATACCATATAATCTCACATACACATGTAAATTATATACCATATAATCTCACATAC
The DNA here is from genome assembly GCF_027579735.1 of Bombina bombina. Lineage (NCBI taxonomy): Eukaryota > Metazoa > Chordata > Amphibia > Anura > Bombinatoridae > Bombina > Bombina bombina. The sequence goes on from NC_069502.1 coordinate 38,982,678, forward strand.
ACATGTGACAGTTATATACTTTATAATCTCACATACACATGTAACAGTTATATACCATATAATCTCACATACACATGTAACAGTTATATACCATATAATCTCACATACACATATAACAGTTATATACCATATAATCTCACACTTACATGTAACAGTTATATCCTTTATAATCTCACACACAAACTCACATACACATGTAACAGTTATATACCATATAATCTCACACACACATGTAACAGTTATATACCATATAATCTCACATACACACATGTAACAGTTATATACTTTATAATCTCACACACACATGTAACAGTTATATACCATATAATCTCACACACACGTAACAGTTGTATACCATATAATCTCACATACACATGTAACAGTTATATACTTTATAATCTCACATACACATGTAACAGTTATATACCATATAATCTCACACACACGTAACAGTTATATACCATATAATCTCACACACACGTAACAGTTATATACCATATAATCTCACATACACATGTAACAGTTATATACCATATAATCTCACACACACATGTAACAGTTATATACCATATAATCTCACACACACATGTAACAGTTATATACCATATAATCTCACACACACATGTAACAGTTATATACCATATAATCACACACACACATGTAACAGTTATATACCATATAATCTCACATACACATGTAACAGTTATATACTTTATAATCTCACACACACATGTAACAGTTATATACCATATAATCTCACACACACATAACAGTTATATAATTTATAATCTCACACACACACATGTAACAGTTATATACCATATAATCTCACACACAAATGTAACAGTTATATACCATATAATCTCACATACACACATGTAACAGTTATATACTTTATAATCTCACACACACATGTAACAGTTATATACCATATAATCTCACACATACACGTAACAGTTATATACCATATAATCTCACACACACACACACATGTAACAGTTATATACCATATAATCACACACACACATGTAACAGTTATATACCATATAATCTCACATACACATGTAACAGTTATATACCATATAATCTCACACACACATGTAACAGTTATATACCATATAATCTCACACACATGTAACAGTTATATACTATATAATCTCACACACACACACATGTAACAGTTATATACTTTATAATCTCACATACACATGTAACAGTTATATACCATATAATCTCACACATACACGTAACAGTTATATACTTTATAATCTCACATACACACATGTAACAGTTATATACTTTATAATCTCACATACACACATGTAACAGTTATATACCATATAATCTCACACACACATGTAACAGTTATATACTTTATAATCACACACACACATTTAACAGTTATATACTTTATAATCTCACATACACACACATGTAACAGTTATATACCATATAATCTCACATACACATGTAACAGTTATATACCATATAATCTCACACACACATGTAACAGTTATATACTTTATAATCTCACATACACATGTAACAGTTATATACCTTATAATCTCACATACACACATGTAACAGTTATATACTTATAATCTCACATACACATGTAACAGTTATATACCATATAATCTCACACACACACATGTAACAGTTATATACCTTATAATCTCACATACACACATGTAACAGTTATATACTTATAAACTCACATACACATGTAACAGTTATACCATATAATCTCACACACACATGTAACAGTTATACCATATAATCTCACACACACATGTAACAGTTATATACCATATAATCTCACACACACATGTAACAGTTATATACCATATAATCTCACACACATATGTAACAGTTATATGCGATATAATCTCACACACACGTAACAGTTATATACCATATAATCTCACACACACATGTAACAGTTATATACCATATAATCTCACACACACGTAACAGTTATATACCATATAATCTCACACACACATGTAACAGTTATACCATATAATCTCACACACACATGTAACAGTTATATACCATATAATCTCACACACACATGTAACAGTTATATACCATATAATCTCACATACACATGTAACAGTTATATACCATATAATCTCACACACACACATGTAACAGTTATATACCATATAATCTCACACACATGTAACAGTTATATACCATATAATCTCACACACACACATGTAACAGTTATATACCATATAATCTCACACATGTAACAGTTATATACCATATAATCTCACACACACATGTAACAGTTATATACCATATAATCTCACATACACATGTAACAGTTATATACCATATAATCTCACACACACATGTAACAGTTATATACCATATAATCTCACATACACATGTAACAGTTATATACCATATAATCTCACACACACATGTAACAGTTATATACTTTATAATCTCACATACACACGTAACAGTTATATACCATATAATCTCACACACACGTAACAGTTATATACTTTATAATCTCACATACACATGTAACAGTTATATACCATATAATCTCACACACACATGTAACAGTTATATACCATATAATCTCACACACACATGTAACAGTTATATACTTTATAATCTCACACACACATGTAACAGTTATATACCATATAATCTCACACACACATGTAACAGTTATATACCATATAATCTCACATACACATGTAACAGTTATATACCATATAATCTCACACACACATGTAACAGTTATATACCATATAATCTCACATACACATGTAACAGTTATATACCATACAATCTCACACACACATGTAACAGTTATATACTTTATAATCTCACATACACACATGTAACAGTTATATACCATATAATCTCACACACTCATGTAACAGTTATATACCTTATAATCTCACATACACACATGTAACAGTTATATACTTATAATCTCACATACACATGTAACAGTTATATACCATATAATCTCACACACACACATGCAACAGTTATATACTTTATAATCTCACACACACACATGTAACAGTTATATACCTTATAATCTCACATACACACATGTAACAGTTATATACTTATAAACTCACATACACATGTAACAGTTATACCATATAATCTCACACACACATGTAACAGTTATACCATATAATCTCACACACACATGTAACAGTTATATACCATATAATCTCACACACACATGTAACAATTATATACCATATAATCTCACACACATGTAACAGTTATATACTTTATAATCTCACACACACATGTAACAGTTATACCATATAATCTCACATACACATGTAACAGTTATATACTATATAATCTCACACACACATGTAACAATTATACCATATAATCTCACATACACATGTAACAGTTATATACCATATAACCTCACACACACATGTAACAGTTATATACCATATAATCTCACACACACATGTAACAGTTATATACCATATAATCTCACACACACATGTAACAGTTATATACTTTATAATCTCACACACACATGTAACAGTTATATACCATATAATCTCACACACACATGTAACAGTTATATACTTTATAATCTCACATACACATGTAACAGTTATATACCATATAATCTCACACACACATACCAGTTATATACCATATAATCTCACACACACACATGTAACAGTTATATACCATATAATCTCACACACACACGTAACAGTTATATACCATATAATCTCACACACACATGTAACAGTTATATACCATATAATCTCACACACACATGTAACAGTTATATACCATATAATCTCACATACACACATGTAACAGTTATATACCATATAATCTCACAAACACACATGTAACAGTTATATACCATATAATCTCACATACACACATGTAACAGTTATATACCATATAATCTCACACACACATGTAACAGTTATATACCATATAATCTCACACACACATGTAACAGTTATATACCATATAATCTCACACACACACATGTAACAGTTATATACCATATAATCTCACATACACACATGTAACAGTTATATACCATATAATCTCACATACACATGTAACAGTTATATACCATATAATCTCACATACACATGTAACAGTTATATACCATATAATCTCATATACACATGTAACAGTTATATACTTTATAATCACACACACACATTTAACAGTTATATACTTTATAATCTCACATACACACACATGTAACAGTTATATACCATATAATCTCACACACACATGTAACAGTTATATACCATATAATCTCACACACACATGTAACAGTTATAAACTTTATAATCTCACATACACATGTAATAGTTATATACCTTATAATCTCACATACACACATGTAACCGTTATATACTTATAATCTCGCATACACATGTAACAGTTATATACCATATAATCTCACACACACACATGTAACAGTTATATACTTTATAATCTCACACACACACATGTAACAGTTATACCATATAATCTCACACACACATGTAACAGTTATATACCATATAATCTCACACACACGTAACAGTTATATACTTTATAATCTCACATACACATGTAACAGTTATATACCATATAATCTCACACACACATGTAACAGTTATATACCATATAATCTCACACACACATGTAACAGTTATATACTTTATAATCTCACATACACACATGTAACAGTTATATACTTTATAATCTCACATACACATGTAACAGTTATATACCATATAATCTCACACACACATGTAACAGTTATATACCATATAATCTCACATACACATGTAACAGTTATATACCATATAATCTCACACACACATGTAACAGTTATATACCATATAATCTCACATACACATGTAACAGTTATATACCATATAATCTCACATACACATGTAACAGTTATATACCATACAATCTCACACACACATGTAACAGTTATATACCATATAATCTCACACACACATGTAACAGTTATATACCATATAATCTCACACACATGTAACAGTTATATACTTTATAATCTCACACACACATGTAACAGTTATACCATATAATCTCACATACACATGTAACAGTTATATACTATATAATCTCACACACACATGTAACAATTATACCATATAATCTCACATACACATGTAACAGTTATATACCATATAATCTCACACACACATGTAACAGTTATATACCATATAATCTCACACACACATGTAACAGTTATATACCATATAATCTCACACACACATGTAACAGTTATATACTTTATAATCTCACACACACATGTAACAGTTATATACCATATAATCTCACACACACATGTAACAGTTATATACTTTATAATCTCACATACACATGTAACAGTTATATACCATATAATCTCACACACACATACCAGTTATATACCAGATAATCTCACACACACACATGTAACAGTTATATACCATATAATCTCACACACACACACACACACGTAACAGTTATATACCATATAATCTCACACACACATGTAACAGTTATATACCATATAATCTCACACACACATGTAACAGTTATATACCATATAATCTCACATACACACATGTAACAGTTATATACCATATAATCTCACATACACACATGTAACAGTTATATACCATATAATCTCACACACACATGTAACAGTTATATACCATATAATCTCACACACACGTAACAGTTATATACCATATAATCTCACATACACACATGTAACAGTTATATACCATATAATCTCACATACACATGTAACAGTTATATACCATATAATCTCACATACACATGTAACAGTTATATACCATATAATCTCACATACACATGTAACAGTTATATACCATATAATCTCATATACACATGTAACAGTTATATACTTTATAATCTCACACACACATGTAACAGTTATATACTTTATAATCTCACACACACACATGTAACAGTTATATACTTTATAATCTCACACACACGTAACAGTTATATACTTTATAATCTCACACACACACACACACATGTAACAGTTATATACTTTATAATCTCACACACACATAAATTATATACCATATAATCTCACACACACATGTAACAGTTATATACCATATAATCTCACACACATGTAGAAAGTTATATACCATATAATCTCACACACACATGTAACAGTTATATACCATATAATCTCACACACATGTAACAGTTATATACTTTATAATCTCACACACACATAAATTATATACCATATAATCTCACACACACATGTAACAGTTATATACTTTATAATCTCACATACACATGTAACAGTTATATACCATATCTCACACACGTAACAGTTATATACTTTATAATCTCAAATACACATGTAACAGTTATATACCATATCTCACACACACATGTAACAGTTATATACCATATAATCTCACACACACATGTAACAGTTATATACCATATAATCTCACACACACATGTAACAGTTATATACCATATAATCTCACACACACATGTAACAGTTATATACCATATAATCTCACACACACATGTAACAGTTATATACTTTATAATCTCACATACACATGTAACAGTTATATACCATATCTCACACACACATGTAACAGTTATATACCATATCTCACACACACATGTAACAGTTATATACCATATAATCCCTCACACATGTAAAATATATACCATATAATCTCACACACACATTAGCACCAGTAAATCCCTCAGGATGCTCAGAACTCTACAGAGAAATAGTCTCACTTCACACCTAAAATACACAGAGCCATATCCATCTAGCTTGCTAATAAAAATCCCAACAAGCCCATCTGAAACCAAAAAGGTGAACATTCTGGAGGCAATATTTCAGGTAGAACAAATACAGTAATGACACAGGTAAATAATCTATGTATATTTGTGTATGTGTGTGTGTATATATATATATAGATATATATATATAGATATACATACAGTGGATATAAAAAGTCTACACACCCCTGTTAAAATGTCAGGTTTCTGTAATGTAAAAAAATGAGACAAAGATAAATCATTTCAGAACTTTTTCCATCTTTAATGTGACCTATAAACTGTACAACTCAAATTGAAAAACAAACTGAAATCTTTTAGGTGAAGGGAAATAAAAATAAAATAATATGGTTGCATAAGTGTGCACACCCTTAAACTAATACTTTGTTGGAGCACCTATCAGCATGGCACATTTTGACTTGGCAAGATTTGCCCACTCTTCTTTGCAAAAACACTCCAAATCTGTCAGATTGCGAGGGCATCTCCTGTGCACAGCCCTCTTCAGATCACCCTACAGATTTTCGATAGGATTCAGGTTCTGGGCTCTGGCTGGGCCATTCCAAAACTTTAATCTTCTCTGCTGAAGCCATTCCTTTGTTGATTTGGATGTATGCTTTGGGTCATTGTCATGCTGAAAGATGAAGTTCCTCTATATGTTCAACTTTCTAGCAGAAGCCTGAAGGTTTTGTGCCAATATTGACTGGTATTTGGAACTGTTCATAATTCCCTCTACCTTGAATAAGGCCCCAGTTCCAGCTGAAGAAAAACAGACCCAAAGCATGATGCTACCACCACCATGCTTCACTGTGGGTATGGTGTTCTTTTGGTGATATGCAGTGTTGTTTTTGCGCAAAACATATCTTTTGGAATTATTGCCAAAAAGTTCAACCTTGGTTTTATCAGACCATAACACCTTTTCTCACATGCTTTTGGTAGACTTCAGATGTGTTTTTGCTAAATTTAGCTGGGCTTGGATGTTTTTCTTCGTAAGAAAAGGCTTCCGTCTTGCCGTCTAGCCCAAACATATGAAGAATATGGGAAATTGTTGTCACATGCACTACACAGCCAGTACTTGTCAGATATTCCTGCAGCTCCTTTAATGTTGCTGTAGGCCTCTTGGTAGCCTCCCAGACCAGTTTTCTTCTCGTCTTTTCATCATTTTTGGAGGGACATCCAGTTCTTGTTAATGTCACTGTTGCACCATATTTTCTTCACTTGATGATGATTGTCTTCACTGTGTTCCATGGTATATCTAATGCCTTGGAAATTCTTTTGTACCCTTCTCCTGACTGATACCTTTTAACAATGAGATCCCTCTGATGCTGTGGAAGCTCTCTGCGGACCATGGCTTTTGTGTAGGACGCGACTAAGAAAATGTCAGGAAAGACCGACTAGAACAGCTGAACTTTATTTAGGGTTAATCAGAGGCACTTTAAATTATGGCAGTTGTGTGATGACTCTTATTTAAAGGGAAAGTCAAGTCAAAATAACTTTCATGATTTAAATAGGGCATGTAATTTTAAATAACTTTCCAATTTACTTTTATTACCAATTTTGCTTTGTTCTCTTGGTTTTCTTAGTTGAACGCTAAATCTAGGAGGTATATATGCTAATTTCTTAGACCTTGAAGGCCACCTCTAATCGGAATGCATTTTGACAGTTTTTCACCACTAGATGGCATTAGTTCATGTGTTTCATATAGGTAACATTGAGCTCGTGAAGCTCCTGGGAGCAAGCAATGATTGGCTAAAAATGTAAGTCTGTCAAAAGAGCTGAAATAAGGGGGCAGTTTGCAGAGCCATAGATACAAGGTAACTATAGAGATAAAAGGTATATTATTATAACTGTGTTGGTTATGCAAAATTGGGGAATGGGTAATAAAGGGATTATCTACCTATTTAAACAACAACAATTCTGGTGTTTACTGTCCCTTTAACATGGTTTTGAATGTGATTGCTTAATTCTGAACACAGCTACATCCCCAGTTATAAACTTATGCAACCACATTATTTTAGTTTTTTTTTTTTACTTCCCTTCACCTTTGTTTTTCAATTGAGTTGTGTAGTTTATAGGTCACATTAAAGGTGGAAAAAGTTCTGAAAGGATTTATCTTTGTCTCCTTTTTTTTACATCATAGAAACCTGCCATTTTAACAGGGGTGTGTAGACTTTTTATATCCACTGTGTGTATGTATATATGTGTGTATATGTATGTGTGTACTGCGTGTGTGTATATATGTATATATATATATATATATATGTATATATATATATATATATATATATATATATATATATATATATATATATATACAGGGAGTGCAGAATTATTAGGCAAGTTGTATTTTTGAGGATTCATTTTATTATTGAACAACAACCATGTTCTCAATGAACCCAAAAAACTCATTAATATCAAAGCTGAATAGTTTTGGAAGTAGATTTTAGTTTGTTTTTAGTTATAGCTATTTTAGGGGGATATCTGTGTGTGCAGGTGACTATTATTGTGCATAATTATTAGGCAACTTAACAAAAAACAAATATATACCCATTTCAATTTTTTATTTTTACCAGTGAAACCAATATAACATC
>NC_069502.1:39007111-39022111 GCF_027579735.1 Bombina bombina
GCAGGCCTCTCTGTTAGCTAAGGGGTTAAGTGTGTAGTATAACAGCAGTAACAATGCACTGCAGGCCTCTCTGTTAGCTAAGGGGTTAAGTGTGTAGTATAACAGCAGTAACAATGCACTGCAGGCCTCTCTGTTAGCTAAGGGGTTAAGTGTGTAGTATAACAGCAGTAACAATGCACTGCATCCCTCTCTGTTAGTTTAGGGGTTAAGTGTGTAGTATAACAGCAGTAACAATGCACTGCAGGCCTCTCTGTTAGCTAAGGGGTTAAGTGTGTAGTATAACAGCAGTAACAATGCACTGCAGGCCTCTCTGTTAGCTAAGGGGTTAAGTGTGTAGTATAACAGCAGTAACAATGCACTGCATCCCTCTCTGTTAGCTAAGGGGTTAAGTGTGTAGTATAACAGCAGTAACAATGCACTGCAGGCCTCTCTGTTAGCTAAGGGGTTAAGTGTGTAGTATAACAGCAGTAACAATGCACTGCAGGCCTCTCTGTTAGCTAAGGGGTTAAGTGTGTAGTATAACAGCAGTAACAATGCACTGCATCCCTCTCTGTTAGCTAAGGGATTAAGTGTGTAGTATAACAGCAGTAACAATGCACTGCAGGCCTCTCTGTTAGCTAAGGGGTTAAGTGTGTAGTATAACAGCAGTAACAATGCACTGCATCCCTCTCTGTTAGCTAAGGGGTTAAGTGTGTAGTATAACAGCAGTAACAATGCACTGCAGGCCTCTCTGTTAGCTAAGGGGTTAAGTGTGTAGTATAACAGCAGTAACAATGCACTGCAGGCCTCTCTGTTAGCTAAGGGGTTAAGTGTGTAATATAACAGCAGTAACAATGCACTGCATCCCTCTCTGTTAGCTAAGGGGTTAAGTGTGTAGTATAACAGCAGTAACAATGCACTGCATCCCTCTCTGTTAGCTAAGGGGTTAAGTGTGTAGTATAACAGCAGTAACAATGCACTGCAGGCCTCTCTGTTAGCTAAGGGGTTAAGTGTGTAGTATAACAGCAGTAACAATGCACTGCAGGCCTCTCTGTTAGCTAAGGGGTTAAGTGTGTAATATAACAGCAGTAACAATGCACTGCAGGCCTCTCTGTTAGCTAAGGGGTTAAGTGTGTAGTATAACAGCAGTAACAATGCACTGCAGGCCTCTCTGTTAGCTAAGGGGTTAAGTGTGTAATATAACAGCAGTAACAATGCACTGCATCCCTCTGTTAGCTAAGGGGTTAAGTGTGTAGTATAACAGCAGTAACAATGCACTGCATCCCTCTCTGTTAGCTAAGGGGTTAAGTGTGTAGTATAACAGCAGTAACAATGCACTGCAGGCCTCTCTGTTAGCTAAGGGGTTAAGTGTGTAGTATAACAGCAGTAACAATGCACTGCATCCCTCTGTTAGCTAAGGGGTTAAGTGTGTAGTATAACAGCAGTAACAATGCACTGCAGGCCTCTGTTAGCTAAGGGGTTAAGTGTGTAGTATAACAGCAGTAACAATGCACTGCATCCCTCTCTGTTAGCTAAGGGGTTAAGGGTGTAGTATAACAGCAGTAACAATGCACTGCAGGCCTCTGTTAGCTAAGGGGTTAAGTGTGTAGTATAACAGCAGTAACAATGCACTGCAGGCCTCTGTTAGCTAAGGGGTTAAGTGTGTAGTATAACAGCAGTAACAATGCACTGCAGGCCTCTCTGTTAGCTAAGGGGTTAAGTGTGTAGTATAACAGCAGTAACAATGCACTGCAGCCCTCTGTCAGCTAAGGGGTTAAGTGTGTAGTATAACAGCAGTAACAATGCACTGCAGGCCTCTCTGTTAGCTAAGGGGTTAAGTGTGTAGTATAACAGCAGTAACAATGCACTGCAGGCCTCTCTGTTAGCTAAGGGGTTAAGTGTGTAGTATAACAGCAGTAACAATGCACTGCAGGCCTCTCTGTTAGCTAAGGGGTTAAGTGTGTAGTATAACAGCAGTAACAATGCACTGCAGGCCTCTCTGTTAGCTAAGGGGTTAAGTGTGTAGTATAACAGCAGTAACAATGCACTGCAGGCCTCTCTGTTAGCTAAGGGGTTAAGTGTGTAGTATAACAGCAGTAACAATGCACTGCAGGCCTCTCTGTTAGCTAAGGGGTTAAGTGTGTAGTATAACAGCAGTAACAATGCACTGCAGGCCTCTCTGTTAGCTAAGGGGTTAATTGTGTAGTATAACAGCAGTAACAATGCACTGCATCCCTCTCTGTTAGCTAAAGGGTTAATTGTGTAGTATAACAGCAGTAACAATGCACTGCAGGCCTCTCTGTTAGCTAAGGGGTTAATTGTGTAGTATAACAGCAGTAACAATGCACTGCAGGCCTCTCTGTTAGCTAAGGGGTTAATTGTGTAGTATAACCGCAGTAACAATGTACTGCAGGCCTCTGTTAGCTAAGGGGTTAAGTGTGTAGTATAACAGCAGTAACAATGCACTGCAGGCCTCTCTGTTAGCTAAGGGGTTAAGTGTGTAGTATAACAGTAACAATGCACTGCATCCCTCTCTGTTAGCTAAGGGGTTAAGTGTGTAGTATAACAGCAGTAACAATGCACTCCAGGCCTCTCTGTTAGCTAAGGGGTTAAGTGTGTAGTATAACAGCAGTAACAATGCACTGCAGGCCTCTGTTAGCTAAGGGGTTAAGTGTGTAGTATAACAGCAGTAACAATGCACTGCAGGCCTCTCTGTTAGCTAAGGGGTTAAGTGTGTAGTATAACAGCAGTAACAATGCACTGCATCCCTCTGTTAGCTAAGGGGTTAAGTGTGTAGTATAACAGCAGTAACAATGTACTGCAGGCCTCTCTGTTAGCTAAGGGGTTAAGTGTGTAGTATAACAGCAGTAACAATGCACTGCACGCCTCTCTGTTAGCTAAGGGGTTAAGTGTGTAGTATAACAGCAGTAACAGTGCACTGCAGGCCTCTCTGTTAGCTAAGGGGTTAAGTGTGTAGTATAACAGCAGTAACAATGCACTGCATCCCTCTCTGTTAGCTAAGGGGTTAAGTGTGTAGTATAACAGCAGTAACAATGCACTGCAGGCCTCTCTGTTAGCTAAGGGGTTAAGTGTGTAGTATAACAGCAGTAACAATGCACTGCATCCCTCTCTGTTAGCTAAGGGGTTAAGTGTGTAGTATAACAGCAGTAACAATGCACTGCATCCCTCTCTGTTAGCTAAGGGGTTAAGTGTGTAGTATAACAGCAGTAACAATGCACTGCAGCCCTCTGTTAGCTAAGGGGTTAAGTGTGTAGTATAACAGTAACAATGCACTGCAGGCCTCTCTGTTAGCTAAGGGGTTAAGTGTGTAGTATAACAGCAGTAACAATGCACTGCAGGCCTCTCTGTTAGCTAAGGGGTTAAGTGTGTAGTATAACAGCAGTAACAATGCACTGCAGGCCTCTCTGTTAGCTAAGGGGTTAAGTGTGTAGTATAACAGTAACAATGCACTGCATCCCTCTCTGTTAGCTAAGGGGTTAAGTGTGTAGTATAACAGCAGTAACAATGCACTGCATCCCTCTCTGTTAGCTAAGGGGTTAAGTGTGTAGTATAACAGCAGTAACAATGCACTGCATCCCTCTGTTAGCTAAGGGATTAAGTGTGTAGTATAACAGCAGTAACAATGCACTGCATCCCTCTGTTAGCTAAGGGGTTAAGTGTGTAGTATAACAGCAGTAACAATGCACTGCATCCCTCTGTTAGCTAAGGGATTAAGTGTGTAGTATAACAGCAGTAACAATGCACTGCAGGCCTCTCTGTTAGCTAAGGGGTTAAGTGTGTAGTATAACAGCAGTAACAATGTACTGCAGCCCTCTGTTAGCTAAGGGGTTAAGTGTGTAGTATAACAGCAGTAACAATGCACTGCAGGCCTCTCTGTTAGCTAAGGGGTTAAGTGTGTAGTATAACAGCAGTAACAATGCACTGCAGGCCTCTCTGTTAGCTAAGGGGTTAAGTGTGTAGTATAACAGCAGTAACAATGTACTGCAGGCCTCTCTGTTAGCTAAGGGGTTAAGTGTGTAGTATAACAGCAGTAACAATGCACTGCAGGCCTCTCTGTTAGCTAAGGGGTTAAGTGTGTAGTATAACAGCAGTAACAATGCACTGCATGCCTCTCTGTTAGCTAAGGGGTTAAGTGTGTAGTATAACAGCAGTAACAATGCACTGCAGGCCTCTCTGTTAGCTAAGGGGTTAAGTGTGTAGTATAACAGCAGTAACAATGCACTGCAGCCCTCTCTGTTAGCTAAGGGGTTAAGTGTGTAGTATAACAGCAGTAACAATGCACTGCATCCCTCTGTTATCTAAGGGTTAAGTGTGTAGTATAACAGCAGTAACAATGCACTGCTGTCCTCTCTGTTAGCTAAGGGGTTAAGTGTGTAGTATAACAGCAGTAACAATGCACTGCAGGCCTCTCTGTTAGCTAAGGGGTTAAGTGTGTAGTATAACAGCAGTAACAATGCACTGCAGGCCTCTCTGTTAGCTAAGGGGTTAAGTGTGTAGTATAACAGCAGTAACAATGCACTGCAGGCCTCTCTGTTAGCTAAGGGGTTAAGTGTGTAGTATAACCGCAGTAACAATGCACTGCAGGCCTCTCTGTTAGCTAAGGGGTTAAGTGTGTAGTATAACAGCAGTAACAATGCACTGCAGGCCTCTCTGTTAGCTAAGGGGTTAAGTGTGTAGTATAACAGCAGTAACAATGCACTGCAGCCCTCTGTTAGCTAAGGGGTTAAGTGTGTAGTATAACAGCAGTAACAATGCACTGCAGGCCTCTCTGTTAGCTAAGGGGTTAAGTGTGTAGTATAACAGCAGTAACAATGCACTGCAGGCCTCTCTGTTAGCTAAGGGATTAAGTGTGTAGTATAACAGCAGTAACAATGCACTGCATCCCTCTGTTAGCTAAGGGGTTAAGTGTGTAGTATAACCGCAGTAACAATGCACTGCATCCCTCTGTTAGCTAAGGGGTTAAGTGTGTAGTATAACAGCAGTAACAATGCACTGCAGGCCTCTCTGTTAGCTAAGGGGTTAAGTGTGTAGTATAACAGCAGTAACAATGCACTGCAGGCCTCTCTGTTAGCTAAGGGGTTAAGTGTGTAGTATAACAGCAGTAACAATGCACTGCAGCCCTCTGTTAGCTAAGGGGTTAAGTGTGTAGTATAACAGCAGTAACAATGCACTGCAGGCCTCTCTGTTAGCTAAGGGGTTAAGTGTGTAGTATAACAGCAGTAACAATGCACTGCAGGCCTCTCTGTTAGCTAAGGGGTTAAGTGTGTAGTATAACAGCAGTAACAATGCACTGCAGGCCTCTCTGTTAGCTAAGGGGTTAAGTGTGTAGTATAACAGCAGTAACAATGCACTGCATCCCTCTCTGTTAGCTAAGGGGTTAAGTGTGTAGTATAACAGCAGTAACAATGTACTGCAGGCCTCTCTGTTAGCTAAGGGGTTAAGTGTGTAGTATAACAGCAGTAACAATGCACTGCAGGCCTCTCTGTTAGCTAAGGGGTTAAGTGTGTAGTATAACAGCAGTAACAATGCACTGCATCCTCTCTGTTAGCTAAGGGGTTAAGTGTGTAGTATAACAGCAGTAACAATGCACTGCATCCCTCTCTGTTAGCTAAGGGGTTAAGTGTGTAGTATAACAGCAGTAACAATGCACTGCAGGCCTCTCTGTTAGCTAAGGGGTTAAGTGTGTAGTATAACAGCAGTAACAATGCACTGCATCCCTCTGTTAGCTAAGGGTTTAAGTGTGTAGTATAACAGCAGTAACAATGCACTGCATCCCTCTGTTAGCTAAGGGGTTAAGTGTGTAGTATAACAGCAGTAACAATGCACTGCAGGCCTCTGTTAGCTAAGGGATTAAGTGTGTAGTATAACAGCAGTAACAATGCACTGCAGGCCTCTCTGTTAGCTAAGGGGTTAAGTGTGTAGTATAACAGCAGTAACAATGCACTGCAGGCCCTCTGTTAGCTAAGGGGTTAAGTGTGTAGTATAACAGCAGTAACAATGCACTGCAGGCCTCTCTGTTAGCTAAGGGGTTAAGTGTGTAGTATAACAGCAGTAACAATGCACTGCAGGCCTCTCTGTTAGCTAAGGGGTTAAGTGTGTAGTATAACAGCAGTAACAATGCACTGCAGGCCCTCTGTTAGCTAAGGGGTTAAGTGTGTAGTATAACAGCAGTAACAATGCACTGCAGCCCTCTGTTAGCTAAGGGGTTAAGTGTGTAGTATAACAGCAGTAACAATGCACTGCAGCCTCTCTGTTAGCTAAGGGGTTAAGTGTGTAGTATAACAGCAGTAACAATGCACTGCAGGCCTCTCTGTTAGCTAAGGGGTTAAGTGTGTAGTATAACAGCAGTAACAATGCACTGCAGGCCTCTCTGTTAGCTAAGGGGTTAAGTGTGTAGTATAACAGCAGTAACAATGCACTGCATCCCTCTCTGTTAGCTAAGGGGTTAAGTGTGTAGTATAACAGCAGTAACAATGCACTGCAGGCCTCTCTGTTAGCTAAGGGGTTAAGTGTGTAGTATAACAGCAGTAACAATGCACTGCAGGCCTCTCTGTTAGCTAAGGGGTTAAGTGTGTAGTATAACAGCAGTAACAATGCACTGCAGGCCTCTCTGTTAGCTAAGGGGTTAAGTGTGTAGTATAACAGCAGTAACAATGCACTGCAGGCCTCTCTGTTAGCTAAGGGGTTAAGTGTGTAGTATAACAGCAGTAACAATGCACTGCAGGCCTCTCTGTTAGCTAAGGGGTTAAGTGTGTAGTATAACAGCAGTAACAATGCACTGCATCCCTCTGTTAGCTAAGGGGTTAAGTGTGTAGTATAACAGCAGTAACAATGCACTGCAGCCCTCTGTTAGCTAAGGGGTTAAGTGTGTAGTATAACAGCAGTAACAATGCACTGCAGGCCTCTCTGTTAGCTAAGGGGTTAAGTGTGTAGTATAACAGCAGTAACAATGCACTGCAGGCCTCTCTGTTAGCTAAGGGGTTAAGTGTGTAGTATAACAGCAGTAACAATGCACTGCAGGCCTCTCTGTTAGCTAAGGGGTTAAGTGTGTAGTATAACAGCAGTAACAATGCACTGCATCCCTCTCTGTTAGCTAAGGGGTTAAGTGTGTAGTATAACAGCAGTAACAATGCACTGCAGGCCTCTCTGTTAGCTAAGGGGTTAAGTGTGTAGTATAACAGCAGTAACAATGCACTGCAGGCCTCTCTGTTAGCTAAGGGGTTAAGTGTGTAGTATAACAGCAGTAACAATGTACTGCAGGCCTCTCTGTTAGCTAAGGGATTAAGTGTGTAGTATAACAGCAGTAACAATGCACTGCATCCCTCTGTTAGCTAAGGGGTTAAGTGTGTAGTATAACAGCAGTAACAATGCACTGCATCCCTCTGTTAGCTAAGGGATTAAGTGTGTAGTATAACAGCAGTAACAATGCACTGCATCCCTCTGTTAGCTAAGGGGTTAAGTGTGTAGTATAACAGCAGTAACAATGCACTGCAGGCCTCTCTGTTAGCTAAGGGGTTAAGTGTGTAGTATAACAGCAGTAACAATGTACTGCAGGCCTCTCTGTTAGCTAAGGGGTTAAGTGTGTAGTATAACAGCAGTAACAATGCACTGCAGGCCTCTCTGTTAGCTAAGGGGTTAAGTGTGTAGTATAACAGCAGTAACAATGCACTGCATCCCTCTCTGTTAGCTAAGGGGTTAAGTGTGTAGTATAACAGCAGTAACAATGCACTGCAGGCCTCTCTGTTAGCTAAGGGGTTAAGTCTGTAGTATAACAGCAGTAACAATGCACTCCAGGCCTCTCTGTTAGCTAAGGGGTTAAGTGTGTAGTATAACAGCAGTAACAATGCACTGCATCCCTCTGTTAGCTAAGGGATTAAGTGTGTAATATAACAGCAGTAACAATGCACTGCATCCCTCTGTTAGCTAAGGGGTTAAGTGTGTAGTATAACAGCAGTAACAATGCACTGCAGGCCTCTGTTAGCTAAGGGATTAAGTGTGTAGTATAACAGCAGTAACAATGCACTGCAGGCCTCTCTGTTAGCTAAGGGGTTAAGTGTGTAGTATAACAGCAGTAACAATGCACTGCATCCCTCTGTTAGCTAAGGGGTTAAGTGTGTAGTATAACAGCAGTAACAATGCACTGCAGCCCTCTGTTAGCTAAGGGGTTAAGTGTGTAGTATAACAGCAGTAACAATGCACTGCAGCCCTCTGTTAGCTAAGGGGTTAAGTGTGTAGTATAACAGCAGTAACAATGCACTGCATCCCTCTGTTAGCTAAGGGGTTAAGTGTGTAGTATAACAGCAGTAACAATGCACTGCAGCCCTCTGTTAGCTAAGGGGTTAAGTGTGTAGTATAACAGCAGTAACAATGCACTGCAGGCCTCTCTGTTAGCTAAGGGGTTAAGTGTGTAGTATAACAGCAGTAACAATGCACTGCAGGCCTCTCTGTTAGCTAAGGGGTTAAGTGTGTAGTATAACAGCAGTAACAATGCACTGCATCCCTCTCTGTTAGCTAAGGGGTTACGTGTGTAGTATAACAGCAGTAACAATGCACTGCAGGCCTCTCTGTTAGCTAAGGGGTTAAGTGTGTAGTATAACAGCAGTAACAATGCACTGCAGGCCTCTCTGTTAGCTAAGGGGTTAAGTGTGTAGTATAACAGCAGTAACAATGCACTGCAGGCCTCTCTGTTAGCTAAGGGGTTAAGTGTGTAGTATAACAGCAGTAACAATGCACTGCAGGCCTCTCTGTTAGCTAAGGGGTTAAGTGTGTAGTATAACAGCAGTAACAATGCACTGCAGGCCTCTCTGTTAGCTAAGGGGTTAAGTGTGTAGTATAACAGCAGTAACAATGCACTGCATCCCTCTGTTAGCTAAGGGGTTAAGTGTGTAGTATAACAGCAGTAACAATGCACTGCAGCCCTCTGTTAGCTAAGGGGTTAAGTGTGTAGTATAACAGCAGTAACAATGCACTGCATCCCTCTCTGTTAGCTAAGGGGTTAAGTGTGTAGTATAACAGCAGTAACAATGCACTGCAGGCCTCTCTGTTAGCTAAGGGGTTAAGTGTGTAGTATAACAGCAGTAACAATGCACTGCAGGCCTCTCTGTTAGCTAAGGGGTTAAGTGTGTAGTATAACAGCAGTAACAATGCACTGCAGGCCTCTCTGTTAGCTAAGGGGTTAAGTGTGTAGTATAACAGCAGTAACAATGCACTGCAGGCCTCTCTGTTAGCTAAGGGGTTAAGTGTGTAGTATAACAGCAGTAACAATGCACTGCAGGCCTCTCTGTTAGCTAAGGGGTTAAGTGTGTAGTATAACAGCAGTAACAATGCACTGCAGGCCTCTCTGTTAGCTAAGGGGTTAAGTGTGTAGTATAACAGCAGTAACAATGCACTGCAGGCCTCTCTGTTAGCTAAGGGGTTAAGTGTGTAGTATAACAGCAGTAACAATGCACTGCAGGCCTCTCTGTTAGCTAAGGGGTTAAGTGTGTAGTATAACAGCAGTAACAATGCACTGCATCCCTCTCTGTTAGCTAAGGGGTTAAGTGTGTAGTATAACAGCAGTAACAATGCACTGCAGGCCTCTCTGTTAGCTAAGGGGTTAAGTGTGTAGTATAACAGCAGTAACAATGCACTGCAGGCCTCTCTGTTAGCTAAGGGGTTAAGTGTGTAGTATAACAGTAACAATGCACTGCATCCCTCTCTGTTAGCTAAGGGGTTAAGTGTGTAGTATAACAGCAGTAACAATGCACTGCAGGCCTCTCTGTTAGCTAAGGGGTTAAGTGTGTAGTATAACAGCAGTAACAATGCACTGCATCCCTCTGTTAGCTAAGGGGTTAAGTGTGTAGTATAACAGCAGTAACAATGCACTGCATCCCTCTGTTAGCTAAGGGGTTAAGTGTGTAGTATAACAGCAGTAACAATGCACTGCAGGCCTCTCTGTTAGCTAAGGGGTTAAGTGTGTAGTATAACAGCAGTAACAATGCACTGCAGGCCTCTCTGTTAGCTAAGGGGTTAAGTGTGTAGTATAACAGCAGTAACAATGCACTGCAGGCCTCTCTGTTAGCTAAGGGGTTAAGTGTGTAGTATAACAGCAGTAACAATGCACTGCAGGCCTCTCTGTTAGCTAAGGGGTTAAGTGTGTAGTATAACAGCAGTAACAATGCACTGCAGGCCTCTCTGTTAGCTAAGGGGTTAAGTGTGTAGTATAACAGCAGTAACAATGCACTGCAGGCTTCTCTGTTAGCTAAGGGGTTACGTGTGTAGTATAACAGTAACAATGCACTGCAGGCTTCTCTGTTAGCTAAGGGGTTAAGTGTGTAGTATAACAGCAGTAACAATGCACTGCAGGCCTCTCTGTTAGCTAAGGGGTTAAGTGTGTAGTATAACAGCAGTAACAATGCACTGCAGGCCTCTCTGTTAGCTAAGGGGTTAAGTGTGTAGTATAACAGCAGTAACAATGCACTGCATCCCTCTCTGTTAGCTAAGGGGTTAAGTGTGTAGTATAACAGCAGTAACAATGCACTGCAGGCCTCTCTGTTAGCTAAGGGGTTAAGTGTGTAGTATAACAGCAGTAACAATGCACTGCAGGCCTCTCTGTTAGCTAAGGGGTTAAGTGTGTAGTATAACAGCAGTAACAATGCACTGCATCCCTCTCTGTTAGCTAAGGGATTAAGTGTGTAGTATAACAGCAGTAACAATGCACTGCAGGCCTCTCTGTTAGCTAAGGGGTTAAGTGTGTAGTATAACAGCAGTAACAATGCACTGCAGGCCTCTCTGTTAGCTAAGGGGTTAAGTGTGTAGTATAACAGCAGTAACAATGCACTGCAGGCCTCTCTGTTAGCTAAGGGGTTAAGTGTGTAGTATAACAGCAGTAACAATGCACTGCATGCCTCTCTGTTAGCTAAGGGGTTAAGTGTGTAGTATAACAGCAGTAACAATGCACTGCAGGCCTCTCTGTTAGCTAAGGGGTTAAGTGTGTAGTATAACAGCAGTAACAATGCACTGCAGGCCTCTCTGTTAGCTAAGGGGTTAAGTGTGTAGTATAACAGCAGTAACAATGCACTGCAGGCCTCTCTGTTAGCTAAGGGGTTAAGTGTGTAGTATAACAGCAGTAACAATGCACTGCATCCCTCTCTGTTAGCTAAGGGGTTAAGTGTGTAGTATAACAGCAGTAACAATGCACTGCAGGCCTCTCTGTTAGCTAAGGGGTTAAGTGTGTAGTATAACAGCAGTAACAATGCACTGCAGGCCTCTCTGTTAGCTAAGGGGTTAAGTGTGTAGTATAACAGCAGTAACAATGCACTGCAGGCCTCTCTGTTAGCTAAGGGGTTAAGTGTGTAGTATAACAGCAGTAACAATGCACTGCAGGCCTCTATCTCTGCTGTACAATGTGTGTCAGACCTCTCAGACAGCAGACAGAGCACCCTCCCCCTCCTCTCCTGTACAGCTGAAAAAGAAACCTGCTTGTGATTACAGGAGAATTCAGGGGGTAGCTGAGGACGAGGTGAAGTGAGAAAAGATTATCTGCAGATTAGAAGACCCCCCCCCCCCCACCTAGGATAATTGCCCCCACCACACTGCGATGCAGGATAGTGCTCTGTAGGTACCGGGTCTGAGGAGAAAAAGGTCAACTCCTATCAGTGTAAATGTGTTTTGTACGGTGCTGAGACATAAATGGCCTGTTACTTCATAGACATAGTGTACATGCACTCATACTGTACATGCACTTATACTGTACATGCACTTATACTGTACATACACTTATACTGTACATACACTCATACTGTACATGCACTCATACTGTACATACACTTATACTGTATATGCACTCATACTGTACATACACTCATACTGTACATGCACTCATACTGTATATGCACTCATACTGTACATACACTTATACTGTATATGCACTCATACTGTACATACACTTATACTGTATATGCACTCATACTGTACATACACTTATACTGTACATGCACTCATACTGTACATACACTCATACTGTACATACACTCATACTGTACATGCACTCATACTGTACATGCACTTATACTGTACATGCACTCATACTGTATATGCACTTATACTGTACATGCACTCATACTGTACATACACTTATACTGTATATGCACTCATACTGTACATGCACTTATACTGTATATGCACTCATACTGTACATACACTCATACTGTACATGCACTCATACTGTACATACACTCATACTGTACATGCACTTATACAGTACATACACTCATACTGTACATGCACTTATACTGTACATGCACTCATACTGTACATACACTTATACTGTATATGCACTCATACTGTACATACACTTATACTGTATATGCACTCATACTGTACATACACTCATACTGTACATACACTCATACTGTACATGCACTCATACTGTACATGCACTCATACTGTATATGCACTTATACTGTACATGCACTCATACTGTACATACACTTATACTGTACATGCACTCATACTGTACATACACTTATACTGTATATGCACTCATACTGTACATGCACTCATACTGTACATGCACTCATACTGTACATGCACTTATACTGTACATGCACTCATACTGTACATGCACTCATACTGTACATACACTCATACTGTATATACACTCATACTGTATATACACTCATACTGTACATGCACTCATACTGTACATACACTTATACTGTATATGCACTCATACTGTATATACACTCATACTGTATATACACTCATACTGTACATGCACTCATACTGTATATGCACTCATACTGTATATGCACTCACTGTATATACACTCATACTGTACATACACTTATACTGTATATGCACTCATACTGTATATACACTCATACTGTATATACACTCATACTGTATATGCACTCACTGTATATACACTCATACTGTATATACACTCACTGTACATACACTCATACTGTATATGCACTTTTACTGTACATACACTCATACTGTACATGCACTCACACTGTACATGCACTCACACTGTACATGCACTCACTGTATATGCACTCACACTGTTTATTCACTCATACTGTACATACACTCATACTGTACATACACTCACTGCACATACACTCACTGTATATACACTCATACTGTACATACACTCATACTGTATATACACTCATACTGTATATACACTCACTGTATATACACTCATACTGTATATACACTCACTGTATATACACTCATACTGTACATACACTCACTGTATATACACTCATACTGTACATACACTCATACTGTACATACACTCACTGTATATACACTCATACTGTATATAAACTCACTGTATATGCACTCACTGTATATACACTCATACTGTACATGCACTCATACTGCACATACACTCATACTGTATATACACTCATACTGTACATACACTCATACTGTACATACACTCATACTGTACATGCACTCACACTGTACATGCACTCACACTGTACATGCACTCACTGTATATGCACTCCCACTGTTTATTCACTCATACTGTACATACACTCATACTGTACATAAACTCATACTGTACATACACTCACTTTACATACACTCATACTGTACATACACTCACTGTATATACACTCATACTGTATATACACTCATACTGTATATACACTCACTGTATACACACTCATACTGTATATACACTCATACTGTACATGCACTCACTGTATATACACTCATACTGTATATACACTCACTGTATATGCACTCACTGTGTATATACACTCATACTGTACATGCACTCATACTGTACATACACTCATACTGTATATACACTCACTGTATATACACTCATACTGTACATACACTCACTGTACATACACTCATACTGTACATACACTCACTGTATATACACTCATACTGTACATACACTCACTGTATATACACCCACTGTATATACACTCATACTGTATATACACTCACTGTATATACACTCATACTGTACATACACTCACTGTACATACACTTATACTGTACATACACTCATACTGTACATACACTCACTGTATATACACTCACTGTATATACACTCACTGTATATACACTCATACTGTATATACACTCATACTGTACATACACTCACTGTATATACACTCACTGTATATACACTCACTGTATATACACTCATACTGTATATACACTCATACTGTACATACACACATACTGTACATACACACTGTATATACACTCATACTGTACATACACTCACTGTACATACACTCACTGTATACACACTCACTGTATATACACTCATATTGTATATACACTTACTGTACATACACTCACTGTATATATACACTCATACTGTACATACACTCATACTGTACATATACTCATACTGTACATACACACTGTACATACACACTGTACATACACACTGTACATACACTCACTGTATATACACTCATACTGTATATACACTCATACTGTACATGCACTCATACTGTACATACACTCATACTGTACATACACACTGTACATACACACTGTACATATACTCACTGTATATACACTCATACTGTATATACACTCATACTGTATATACACTCACTGTACATACACTCACTGTACATACACTCACTGTACATACACTCATACTGTATATACACTCATACTGTACATACACTCATACTGTACATACACACTGTATATACACTCATACTGTATATACACTCACTGTATATACACTCACTGTATATACAGTCGCTGTATATACACTCATACTGTACATACACTCATACTGTATATACACACACTGTACATACACACACACTGTATATACACTCACACTGTATATACACTCACACTGTACATACACTCACTGTATATACACTCATACTGTATATACACTCATACTGTACATACACTCACTGTATATACACTCATACTGTACATACACGCACTGTATTTACAGTCATACTGTATACACACTCATACTGTACATACACACTCATACTGTATATG
>NC_069502.1:39027111-39059611 GCF_027579735.1 Bombina bombina
CTCACCTATAGCAGTGACACTTGTGATCTCACCTATAGCAGTGACACTTGTGCTCTCACCTATAGCAGTGACACTTGTAGCACTCTCACCTATAGCAGTGACACTTGTGATCTCACCTATAGCAGTGACACTTGTGCTCTCACCTATAGCAGTGACACTTGTAGCACTCTCACCTATAGCAGTGACACTTGTGCTCTCACCTATAGCAGTGACACTTGTGATCTCACCTATAGCAGTGACACTTGTGCTCTCACCTATAGCAGTGACACTTGTGCTCTCACCTATAGCAGTGACACTTGTAGCACTCTCACCTATAGCAGTGACACTTGTAGCACTCTCACCTATAGCAGTGACACTTGTGATCTCACCTATAGCAGTGACACTTGTGCTCTCACCTATAGCAGTGACACTTGTAGCACTCTCACCTATAGCAGTGACACTTGTGATCTCACCTATAGCAGTGACACTTGTAGCACTCACCTATAGCAGTGACACTTGTGATCTCACCTATAGCAGTGACACTTGTGATCTCACCTATAGCAGTGACACTTGTAGTGCTCTCACCTATAGCAGTGACACTTGTGATCTCACCTATAGCAGTGACACTTGTGCTCTCACCTATAGCAGTGACACTTGTGATCTCACCTATAGCAGTGACACTTGTGCTCTCACCTATAGCAGTGACACTTGTAGCACTCTCACCTATAGCAGTGACACTTGTGCTCTCACCTATAGCAGTGACACTTGTGCTCTCACCTATAGCAGTGACACTTGTGATCTCACCTATAGCAGTGACACTTGTGCTCTCACCTATAGCAGTGACACTTGTGATCTCACCTATAGCAGTGACACTTGTGCTCTCACCTATAGCACTGACACTTGTGATCTCACCTATAGCAGTGACACTTGTGCTCTCACCTATAGCAGTGACACTTGTAGCACTCTCACCTATAGCAGTGACACTTGTGATCTCACCTATAGCAGTGACACTTGTGCTCTCACCTATAGCAGTGACACTTGTAGCACTCTCACCTATAGCAGTGACACTTGTGATCTCACCTATAGCAGTGACACTTGTAGCACTCACCTATAGCAGTGACACTTGTGATCTCACCTATAGCAGTGACACTTGTGATCTCACCTATAGCAGTGACACTTGTAGTGCTCTCACCTATAGCAGTGACACTTGTGATCTCACCTATAGCAGTGACACTTGTGCTCTCACCTATAGCAGTGACACTTGTGATCTCACCTATAGCAGTGACACTTGTGCTCTCACCTATAGCAGTGACACTTGTAGCACTCTCACCTATAGCAGTGACACTTGTGCTCTCACCTATAGCAGTGACACTTGTGCTCTCACCTATAGCAGTGACACTTGTGATCTCACCTATAGCAGTGACACTTGTGCTCTCACCTATAGCAGTGACACTTGTGATCTCACCTATAGCAGTGACACTTGTGCTCTCACCTATAGCACTGACACTTGTGATCTCACCTATAGCAGTGACACTTGTGCTCTCACCTATAGCAGTGACACTTGTGATCTCACCTATAGCAGTGACACTTGTGCTCTCACCTATAGCAGTGACACCTGTGATCTCACCTATAGCAGTGACACTTGTGCTCTCACCTATAGCAGTGACACTTGTAGCACTCTCACCTATAGCAGTGACACTTGTGATCTCACCTATAGCAGTGACACTTGTGATCTCACCTATAGCAGTGACACTTGTGCTCTCACCTATAGCAGTGACACTTGTAGCACTCTCACCTATAGCAGTGACACTTGTGATCTCACCTATAGCAGTGACACTTGTGCTCTCACCTATAGCAGTGACATGTGTAGCACTCTCACCTATAGCAGTGGCACTTGTGATCTCACCTATAGCAGTGACACTTGTGATCTCACCTATAGCAGTGACACTTGTGCTCTCACCTATAGCAGTGACACTTGTAGCACTCTCACCTATAGCAGTGACACTTGTGATCTCACCTATAGCAGTGACACTTGTGCTCTCACCTATAGCAGTGACACTTGTAGCACTCTCACCTATAGCAGTGACACTTGTGATCTCACCTATAGCAGTGACACTTGTGATCTCACCTATAGCAGTGACACTTGTGATCTCACCTATAGCAGTGACACTTGTGCTCTCACCTATAGCAGTGACACTTGTGCTCTCACCTATAGCAGTGACACTTGTGATCTCACCTATAGCAGTGACACTTGTGCTCTCACCTATAGCAGTGACACTTGTAGCACTCTCACCTATAGCAGTGACACTTGTGATCTCACCTATAGCAGTGACACTTGTGCTCTCACCTATAGCAGTGACACTTGTGATCTCACCTATAGCAGTGACACTTGTGCTCTCACCTATAGCAGTGACACTTGTGCTCTCACCTATAGCAGTGACACTTGTGATCTCACCTATAGCAGTGACACTTGTGATCTCACCTATAGCAGTGACACTTGTGCTCTCACCTATAGCAGTGACACTTGTGATCTCACCTATAGCAGTGACACTTGTGATCTCACCTATAGCAGTGACACTTGTGCTCTCACCTATAGCAGTGACACTTGTGCTCTCACCTATAGCAGTGACACTTGTGATCTCACCTATAGCAGTGACACTTGTAGCACTCTCACCTATAGCAGTGACACTTGTGATCTCACCTATAGCAGTGACACTTGTGATCTCACCTATAGCAGTGACACTTGTGCTCTCACCTATAGCAGTGACACTTGTAGCACTCTCACCTATAGCAGTGACACTTGTGATCTCACCTATAGCAGTGACACTTGTGATCGCACCTATAGCAGTGACACTTGTGATCGCACCTATAGCAGTGACACTTGTGATCGCACCTATAGCAGTGACACTTGTGATCTCACCTATAGCAGTGACACTTGTAGCACTCTCACCTATAGCAGTGTCACTTGTGATCTCACCTATAGCAGTGACACTTGTAGCACTCTCACCTATAGCAGTGACACTTGGGCTCTCACCTATAGCAGTGACACTTGTAGCACTCTCACCTATAGCAGTGACTCTTGTGATCTCACCTATAGCAGTGACACTTGTAGTGATCTCACCTATAGCAGTGACACTTGTGCTCTCACCTATAGCAGTGACACTTGTCATCTCATCTATAGAAGTGACACTTGTAGCACTCTCACCTATAGCAGTGACACTTGTGCTCTCACATATAGCAGTGACACTTGTACTCTCACCTATAGCAGTGACACTTGTAGTGCTCTCACTTATAGCAGTGACACTTGTAGCACTCTCACCTATAGCAGTGACACTTGTAGTGATCTCACCTATAGCAGTGACACTTTTGATCTCACCTATAGCAGTGACACTTGTGATCTCCCCTATAGCAGTGACACTTGTAGCACTCTCCCCTATAGCAGTGACACTTGTAGTGCTCTCACCAATAACAGTGACATTTATAGTACTCTCCCCTATAGCAGTGACACTTGTAGTGCTCTCACCTATAGCAGTGACATTTATTGTAATCTTCACTATAGCAGTGACACTTGTAGTGCTCTCACCTATAGCAGTGACATTTATAGTACTCTCCCCTATAGCAGTGACACTTGTAGCGCTCTCACCTATAGCATTGACATTTATAGTACTCTCCCCTATAGCAGTGACAATTGTAGCACTCTCCCCTATAGCAGTGACACTTGTGATCTCACCTATAGCAGTGACACGTGAAGTGCTCTCACCTAGAGCAGTGACACTTGTAGCACTCTCACCTATAGCAGTGACTCATGTAGTAATCTCACCTATAGTAGTGACACCTGTAGTGCTCTCACTTATAGCAGTGACACCTGTAGTGCTCTCACCTATAGCAGTGACACTTGTAGCACTCTCACCTATAGCAGTGACTCATGTAGTAATCTCACCTATAGTAGTGACACTTGTAGCGCTCTCACCTATAGCAGTGACACTTGTAGTACTCTCACCTATAGCATTGACACTTGTAGCGCCCTTACCGACACTTATAGTACCTACACATGTAGCACTGACACTTATAGCCCTCACACCTATATCAAGGACACTTAGAGCACTCTCACCTGTAGCAGTGACTCATGTAGCGCTCTCACCTATAGCAGTAAAACCTTATAGCGATCTCACCTATAGCAGTGACACTTGTAGCACTCTCACCTATAGCAGTGACAAATATAGTACTCACACATGTAGCAGTGGCACTTATAGTACTCTCACATATAACAGTGATACTTATAGTACTCACATGTGTAGCAGTGACACTTTTATCGTACTCTCACCTATAGCAGTGACACATATAGTACTCACACATGTAGCAGTGGCACTTATAGTACTCTCACATATAACAGTGATACTTATAGTACTCACATGTGTAGCAGTGACACTTTTATCGTACTCTCACCTATAGCAGTGACACATATAGTACTCACACATGTAGCAGTGACACTTATAGTACTCTCACATATAACAGTGATACTTATAGTACTCACATGTGTAGCAGTGACACTTTTATCATACTCTCACCTATAGCAGTGACACATGTAGCTCTCTCACCTATAGCAGTGACTCATGTAACACTCTCCCCTATAGCAGTGACACTTATAGTACTTACATTTGTGACAGTGACACTTGTAGCACTCTCACCTATAGCAGTGACACTTGTAGCATTCTCCCCTATAGCAGTGACACTTGTAGCTCTCTCACCTATAGCAGTGACACTTGTAGCACTCTCACCTGTAGCAGTGACACTTGTAGCACTCTCACCTATAGCAGTGACACTTCTAGCATTCTTCCCTATAGCAGTGACACTTGTAGCACTCTCCTCTATAGCAGTGACAGTTGTAGCACTCTCCTCTATAGCAGTGACTCATGTAGCACTCTCCCCTATAGTAGTGACATTTATAGTACTCAGTGTAGCAGTGACTCATGTAGCGCTCTCCCCTATAGCAGTGACTCATGTAGCACTCTCCCCTATAGCAGTGACACTTGTAGTGCTCTCACCTATAGCAGTGACACATAGCACTCTCACCTATAGCAGTGACACTTGTAGCACTCTCACATATAGCAGTGACACTTGTAGCACTCTCACATATAGCAGTGACACTTGTAGCACTCTCACATATAGCAGTGACACTTGTAGCACTCTCACATATAGCAGTGACACTTGTAGCACTCTCCTCTATAGCAGTGATACTTGTAGCGCTCTCACCTATAGCAGTGACACTTGTAGCACTCTCGCCTGTAGCAGTGACACTTGTAGCACTCTCACCTATAGCAGTGACACTTGTAGCACTCTCACCTATAGCAGTGACACTTGTAGTGCTCTCACCTATAGCAGTGACACTTGTAGCACTCTCACCTATAGCAGTGATACTTATAGTACTTACATGTGTAGCAGTGACACTTTTATCATACTCTCACCTATAGCAGTGACACATGTAGCTCTCTCACCTATAGCAGTGACACTTATAGTACTTACATGTGTGACAGTGACACTTGTAGCACTCTCACCTATAGCAGTGACACTTGTAGCACTCTCACCTATAGCAGTGACACTTGTGATCTCATCTATAGCAGTGACACTTGTAGTGCTCTCACCTATAGCAGTGACACTTGTGATCTCACCTATAGCAGTGACACTTGTAGCACTCACCTATAGCAGTGACACTTGTGCTCTCACCTATAGCAGTGACACTTGTAGTTATCTCACCTATAGCAGTGACACTTGTGATCTCACTTATAGCAGTGACACTTGTGATCTCACCTATAGCAGTGACACTTGTAGTGCTCTCACCTATAGCAGTGACACTTGTGATCTCACCTATAGCAGTGACACTTGTAGCACTCACCTATAGCAGTGACACTTGTGATCTCACTTATAGCAGTGACACTTGTGATCTCACCTATAGCAGTGACACTTGTAGTGCTCTCACCTATAGCAGTGACACTTGTGATCTCGCCTATAGCAGTGACACTTGTGCTCTCACCTATAGCAGTGACACTTGTAGCACTCTCACCTATAGCAGTGACACTTGTAGCACTCTCACCTATAGCAGTGACACTTGTAGTGCTCTCACCTATAGCAGTGACACTTGTAGCACTCTCACCTATAGCAGTGATACTTATAGTACTCACATGTGTAGCAGTGACACTTTTATCATACTCTCACCTATAGCAGTGACACATGTAGCTCTCTCACCTATAGCAGTGACTCATGTAACACTCTCCCCTATAGCAGTGACACTTATAGTACTTACATGTGTGACAGTGACACTTGTAGCACTCTCACCTATAGCAGTGACACTTGTAGCACTCTCACCCATAGCAGTGACACTTGTGATCTCACCTATAGCAGTGACACTTGTAGTGCTCTCACCTATAGCAGTGACACTTGTGATCTCACCTATATCAGTGACACTTGTAGCACTCACCTATAGCAGTGACACTTGTGATCTCACCTATAGCAGTGACACTTGTAGTGCTCTCACCTATAGCAGTGACACTTGTGATCTCACCTATAGCAGTGACACTTGTAGCACTCACCTATAGCAGTGACACTTGTGATCTCACCTATAGCAGTGACACTTGTAGTGCTCTCACCTATAGCAGTGACACTTGTGATCTCACCTATAGCAGTGACACTTGTAGCACTCACCTATAGCAGTGACACTTGTGATCTCACTTATAGCAGTGACACTTGTGATCTCACCTATAGCAGTGACACTTGTAGTGCTCTCACCTATAGCAGTGACACTTGTAGCACTCTCACCTATAGCAGTGACACTTGTGATCTCGCCTATAGCAGTGACACTTGTGCTCTCACCTATAGCAGTGACACTTGTAGCACTCTCACCTATAGCAGTGACACTTGTAGTGCTCTCACCTATAGCAGTGACACTTGTAGCACTCTCACCTATAGCAGTGATACTTATAGTACTCACATGTGTAGCAGTGACACTTTTATCATACTCTCACCTATAGCAGTGACACATGTAGCTCTCTCACCTATAGCAGTGACTCATGTAACACTCTCCCCTATAGCAGTGACACTTATAGTATTTACATGTGTGACAGTGACACTTGTAGCACTCTCACCTATAGCAGTGACACTTGTAGCATTCTCCCCTATAGCAGTGACACTTGTAGCGCTCTCACCTATAGCAGTGACACTTGTAGCACTCTCACCTGTAGCATTGACAGTTGTAGCACTCTCACCTATAGCAGTGACACTTGTAGCATTCTCCTCTATAGCAGTGACAGTTGTAGCACTCTCCTCTATAGCAGTGACACTTGTAGCACTCTCCTCTATAGCAGTGACAGTTGTAGCACTCTCCTCTATAGCAGTGACACTTGTAGCATTCTCCTCTATAGCAGTGACAGTTGTAGCACTCTCCTCTATAGCAGTGACTCATGTAGAACTCTCCCCTATAGTAGTGACATTTATAGTACTCACGTGTAGCAGTGACTCATGTAGCGCTCTCCCCTATAGCAGTGACTCATGTAGCACTCTCCCCTATAGCAGTGACACTTGTAGTGCTCTCACCAATAACAGTGACATTTATAGTACTCTCCCCTATAGCAGTGACACTTGTAGTGCTCTCACCTATAGCAGTGACACTTGTAGCACTCTCACCTATAGCAGTGACACTTGTAGCACTCTCACCTATAGCAGTGACACTTGTGATCTCACCTATAGCAGTGACACTTGTAGCACTCTCACATATAGCAGTGACACTTGTAGCACTCTCACATATAGCAGTGACACTTGTGATCTCACCTATAGCAGTGACACTTGTAGCACTCTCACATATAGCAGTGACACTTGTAGCACTCTCACCTATAGCAGTGACACTTGTAGCACTCTCACATATAGCAGTGACACTTGTAGCACTCTCACCTATAGCAGTGACACTTGTAGCACTCTCACCTATAGCAGTGACACTTGTGATCTCACCTATAGCAGTGACACTTGTAGCACTCTCACATATAGCAGTGACACTTGTGATCTCACCTATAGCTGTGACACTTGTAGTGATCTCACCTATAGCAGTGACACTTGTAGTTATCTCACCTATAGCAGTGACACTTGTGATCTCACCTATAGCAGTGACACTTGTAGTTATCTCACCTATAGCAGTGACACTTGTGCTCTCACCTATAGCAGTGACACTTGTAGTTATCTCACCTATAGCAGTGACACTTGTAGTTATCTCACCTATAGCAGTGACACTTGTGATCTCACCTATAGCAGTGACACGTGTAGTGCTCTCACCTATAGCAGTGACACTTGTAGCACTCACCTATAGCAGTGACACTTGTGATCTCACCTATAGCAGTGACACTTGTAGCACTCTCACCTATAGCAGTGATACTTATAGTACTCACATGTGTAGCAGTGACACTTTTATCATACTCTCACCTATAGCAGTGACAGATGTAGCTCTCTCACCTATAGCAGTGACTCATGTAACACTCTCCCCTATAGCAGTGACACTTATAGTACTTACATGTGTGACAGTGACACTTGTAGCACTCTCACCTATAGCAGTGACACTTGTAGCATTCTCCCCTATAGCAGTGACACTTGTAGCGCTCTCACCTATAGCAGTGACACTTGTAGCGCTCTCACCTATTGCAGTGACACTTGTAGCACTCTCACCTGTAGCAGTGACACTTGTAGCACTCTCACCTATAGCAGTGACACTTGTAGCATTCTCCCCTATAGCAGTGACACTTGTAGCACTCTCCTCTATAGCAGTGACACTTGTAGCACTCTCCTCTATAGCAGTGACAGTTGTAGCACTCTCCTCTATAGCAGTGACTCATGTAGCACTCTCCCCTATAGTAGTGACATTTATAGTACTCACGTGTAGCAGTGACTCATGTAGCGCTCTCCCCTATAGCAGTGACTCATGTAGCACTCTCCCCTATAGCAGTGACACTTGTAGCACTCTCACCTATAGTAGTGACACTTGTGATCTCACCTATAGCAGTGACACTTGTAGCACTCTCACCTATAGTAGTGACACTTGTGATCTCACCTATAGTAGTGACACTTGTGATCTCACCTATAGCAGTGACACTTGTAGCACTCTCACATATAGAAGTGACACTTGTAGCACTCTCACATATAGCAGTGACACTTGTGATCTCACCTATAGCAGTGACACTTGTAGCACTCTCACATATAGCAGTGACACTTGTGATCTCACCTATAGCAGTGACACTTGTGATCTCACCTATAGCAGTGACACTTGTGATCTCACCTATAGCAGTGACACTTGTAGCACTCTCACATATAGCAGTGACACTTGTGATCTCACCTATAGCAGTGGTACTTGTAGTGATCTCACCTATAGCAGTGACACTTGTGATCTCACCTATAGCAGTGACACTTGTGCTCTCACCTATAGCAGTGACATTTGTAGCACTCTCACCTATAGCAGTGACACTTGTGCTCTCACCTATAGCAGTGACACTTGTAGCGGTCTCACCTATAGCAGTGACACTTGTGATCTCACCTATAGCAGTGACACTTGTGATCTCACCTATAGCAGTGACACTTGTGGTGCTCTCACTTTTAGCAGTGACACTTGTGGTGCTCTCACTTATAGCAGTGACATTTGTAGTGCTCTCACTTATAGCAGTGACACTTGTAGTGCTCTCACTTATAGCAGTGACACTTGTAGTGCTCTCACTTATAGCAGTGACACTTGTAGCACTCTCACCTATATTAGTGACACTTGTAGTGCTCTCACCTATAGCAGTGACACTTGTGATCTCAGCTATAGCAGTACTCACGTGTAGCAGTGACTCATGTAGCGCTCTCCCCTATAGCAGTGACTCATGTAGCACTCTCCCCTATAGCAGTGACACTTGTAGTGCTCTCACCAATAACAGTGACATTTATAGTACTCTCCCCTATAGCAGTGACACTTGTAGTGCTCTCACCTATAGCAGTGACATTTATAGTAATCTTCCCTATAGCAGTGACACTTGTAGTGCTCTCACCAATAACAGTGACATTTATAGTACTCTCCCTTATAGCAGTGACACTTGTAGTGCTCTCACCTATAGCAGTGATTTTTATAGTACTCTTCCCTATAGCAGTGACTCATGTAGCGCTCTCCCCTATAGCAGTGACTCATGTAGCACTCTCCCCTATAGCAGTGACACTTGTAGCACTCTCCCCTATAGCAGTGACTCATGTAACACTCTCACGTATAGCAGTGACACTTGTAGTGCTCTCACCTATAGCAGTGACATTTATAGCACTCTCCCCTATAGCAGTGACTCATGTAGCACTCTCCCCTATAGCAGTGACTCATGTAGCGCTCTCCCCTATAGCAGTGACTCATGTAGCACTCTCCCCTATAGCAGTGACACTTGTAGCACTCTCCCCTATAGCAGTGACTCATGTAACACTCTCACGTATAGCAGTGACACTTGTAGTGCTCTCACCTATAGCAGTGACATTTATAGCACTCTCCCCTATAGCAGTGACTCATGTAGCACTCTCCCCTATAGCAGTGACTCATGTAGCACTCTCCCCTATAGCAGTGACTCATGTAGCGCTCTCCCCTATAGCAGTGACACTTGTAGTGCCCTCACCTATAGCAGTGACATTTATAGTACTCTCCCCTATATCAGTGACTCATGTAGCACTCTCCCCTATAGCAGTGACACTTGTAGCACTCTCACCTATAGCAGTGACATTTATAGTTCTCTTCCCTATAGCAGTGACACTTGTAGTGCTCTCACCTATAGCAGTGACATTTATAGTACTCTCCCCTATAGCAGTGACACTTGTAGCATTCTCCCCTATAGCAGTGACACTTGTAGCGCTCTCACCTATAGCAGTGACACTTGTAGCACTCTCCTCTATAGCAGTGACTCATGTAGCACTCTCCCCTATAACAGTGGCATTTATAGTACTCTCCCCTATAGCAGTGACTCATGTAACACTCTCCCCTATAGCAGTGACTCATGTAGCACTCTCCCCTATAGAAGTGACACTTGTAGTGCTCGCACCTATAACAGTGACATTTATAGTACTTTCCCCTATAGCAGTGACTCATGTAGCACTCTCCCCTATAGCAGTGACATTTATAGTACTCTCCCCTATAGCAGTGACTCATGTAGCACTCTCCCCTATAACAGTGACATTTATAGTACTCTCCCCTATAGCAGTGACTCATGTAGCACTTTCCCCTATAGCAGTGACTCATGTAGCACTCTCCCCTGTAGCAGTGACACTTGTAGTGCTCTCACGTATAGCAGTGACATTTATAGTACTCTCCCCTATAGCAGTGATCCATGTTGCACTCTCCCCTATAGCAGTGACACTTGTAGCGCTCTCACCTATAGCAGTGACACTTGTAGCACTCTCATCTATAGCAGTTACTCATGTAGTAATCTCCCCTATAGTAGTGAAACTTGTAGTGCTCTCACCTATAGCAGTGACATTTATAGCACTCTCCCCTATAGCAGTGACTCATGTAGCGCTCTCCCCTATAGCAGTGACTCATGTAGCGCTCTCCCCTATAGTAGTGACACTTGTAGTGCCCTCACCTATAGCAGTGACATTTATAGTACTCTCCCCTATAGCAGTGACTCATGTAGCGCTCTCCCCTATAGCAGTGACTCATGTAGCGCTCTCCCCTATAGTAGTGACACTTGTAGTGCCCTCACCTATAGCAGTGACATTTATAGTACTCTCCCCTATAGCAGTGACTCATGTAGCACTCTCACGTATAGCAGTGACTCATGTAGCGCTCTCCCCTATAGCAGTGACACTTGTCCTCTCACCTATAGCAGTGACATTTATAGTACTCTCCCCTATAGCAGTGACTCATGTAGCACTCTCACGTATAGCAGTGACACTTGTGCTCTCACCTATAGCAGTGACATTTATAGTACTCTCCCCTATAGTAGTGACTCATGTAGCATTCACGTATAGCAGTGACTCATGTAGCGCTCTCCCCTATAGCAGTGACACTTGTGCTCTCACCTATAGCAGTGACATTTATAGTACTCTCCCCTATAGTAGTGACTCATGTAGCACTCTCACGTATAGCAGTGACACTTACCTTTCTTTATGATTCTCCACCCGCAACTCCTGCTGTACTTAGCACACAGATGATGAATCCGGCTTCTTCCATTCGTTAAATGGTCTCACGAGCTGGACTCCTTGGGGTGCAGGCAATGATTGGAGGAGGCTGGATTTGTCATCACTGTGCTAACATCAGCAGGAAAAGTGGGCGGAGGATCGCCGGTCTGCTTTCCATAAAACAAAGGTAAGTATTTTAAAAAAGAATCTTTTTTATTTTTAAAAGCCTGGCACTTATTCATTTAAATTTACATTCACTTAAAGGAAATGAGAAATTATTAGTAAACCAATATAATGGGGCCGATTTATTAAGCAGCGTATGCTACTCATTCTGTACGAACCTTTCGGCTCACCAGAATCAGGAGTAAAGAAGCAGCTTTGTACAACCAAAATTGTT
This sequence comes from Bombina bombina, assembly GCF_027579735.1. NCBI lineage: Eukaryota > Metazoa > Chordata > Amphibia > Anura > Bombinatoridae > Bombina > Bombina bombina. Next base: position 39,039,641 of record NC_069502.1, read on the forward strand.
ATATTAATAAACTTTATAACATTTAAACCTCAAAATGCCTGCCTTTTTCTAAGCCATTAAAGAAAGCCTTTTTATTTGCTTTTCACAAGAGGGGACTGCTAGTTCATGTGAGTCATATAGATAACATTGTGATCACTCCCGTGGCTTGTGGCAGACACTATATTTATTGGCTAAAATGCAAGTTTATAGAAAAAATACATAAAAGTCATGTGATCAGGGGGCTGTCAGAAGATGCTTAGATACAACATAATCACAGAAGTAAAAAGTATATTAATATAACCGTGTTGTCTGTGCAAAACTGGGGAATGGCTAATAAAGTTATGATCAATAACTCTTCTGGTGTAGACTGTCCCTTTAACTCATCCGCCACCTCTGAGGTGGTGGAGTGCAATCATCGCGATCAGATACATTCGGGATGATTGACACCCTGCTAGTGGCCGATTGGCTGTGAATGGGCAGGGGGCGGCATTGCACAAGCATTTCACAAGCATACACTGTTGGCTTTTATCTATGTCGGGCAGACATGATTCGCTACAACTAATCATGTCCGCCTGCCATGTAATAAATCAGCCCATAGACTGGAGCCAATACAGGGCTAGATTACAAGTGGATCACTAATTTATCATGTGCCTGCCAACAGGTAAATTTGCCCTTTTACGGGTGCGCAATAAATAAGCAGCCATTACAAGTGGCTGGTTATTGCAAACGCAAGCTCACGGTAGCAATTAGGGCTACGAAAATTAACCAGATATCAGATCTCTGGTTTATTTTCTAAATGTCCCCCAATTGCCCTCAAAATAATGTAGTGTGTTATGGTTTTTAAAAGGAAAAAAAGAAGTACCTTTATATTTAAAAATTATAACTTCTAAAAGCATTTATATGGGGTTAAAAGTGGCAGGTGTGGGATGTTAGAAAAAAAACGGCACTGAAAAGTGCTTTTACATAGTGGTCTATGGGGACTGTGTGTTCCCAGTAAATATATACTGTATGTATACTTATATATGTGATCAGAGGGCTGTCAGAAGATGCTTAGATACAAGATAATCACAGAGGTAAAAAGTAGATTCATATAACAATTAATATAACAATATGTGTTAATATGATGATATATACATATATATATATATATATATATATATATATATATATATATATATATATATATATATATACTCCTTTACCTTCTTGGAGAGACCACAGCTCCATTGTAGGGCTGTGACAGGAAGTAATGAACCCTGCACAAATGAAGTTAAAAATAATGAAGTAAAAGGCAATTTTTACAAAAATGATGAATAATACATTTTGCAATGGTTTCTATTAAGTATAAACCACTGCTTAATGCTTTTTTTTATCACAACACTGCAGCAGACTGTTTAATATCTGTTTAACCTTAAAATTATTGGTTGCACTAAATATAATTATTAATCTATATTATTAAATAGTTCCTGAAGAATTAAACTACTAGTGCACAGAAACACATACAACTATTTCATAATAATTCCTACTCAAACAAATATTAAAGTTTTCTCTTGTTAAGTGTATCCAGTCCACGGATCATCCATTACTTGTGGGATATTCTCCTTCCCAACAGGAAGTTGCAAGAGGATCACCCACAGCAGAGCTGCTATATAGCTCCTCCCCTAACTGCCATATCCAGTCATTCTCTTGCAACTCTCAACAAAGATGGACGTAGTTAGAGGAGAGTGGTGTATTATAGTTAGTTTCTTAACTTCAATCAAAAGTTTGTTATTTTTAAATGGTACCGGAGTGTACTGTTTTATCAAAGGCAGCATTAGAAGAAGAATCTGCCTGTGATTTCTATGATCTTAGCAGAAGTAACTAAGATCCATTGCCGTTCTCACATATTCTGAGGAGTGAGGTAACTTCAGAGGGGGAATGGCGTGCAGGTTTTCCTGCAATAAGGTATGTGCAGTAAACATATTTCTAGGGATGGAACTTGCTAGAAAAATGCTGCTGATACCGGATTAATGTAAGTTAAGCCTAAATGCAGTGATTTAATAGCGACTGGTATCAGGCTTATTAACAGAGATACATACTCTTACAAAAGTGTAATATAAAACGTTTGCTGGCATGTTTAATCGTTTTTATATATGCTTTGGTGATAAAACTTATTGGGGCCTAGTTTTTTCCACATGGCTGGCTTTATTTTTGCCTAGAAACAGAGGCTTTCCACTGTTATAGTATAAAAGTTACAGTTGGTGCAGTTAAAATTACAAACTGTGACATTCAGCTTCCCTCAGCAGTCCCCTGCATGCTATAGGACATCTCTGATGGGCTCAAAAGGCTTCAAAAGTAGGAGCTGTGGCAGTTGCTATGACTGTTTAAAAAACATATTTTTCGTTTTGTTAATCTGTTTTTTGTATTAAGGGGTTAATCATCCATTTGCAAGTGGGTGCAATGCTCTGCTAACTTGTTACATACACTGTAAAAACTTCGTTAGTGTAACTGCCTTTTTTCACTGTTATTTCAAATTTTGCCAAAATTTGTTTCTCTTAAAGGCACAGTAACGTTTTTTATATTGCTTGTTAACTTTGTTTAAAGTGTTTTCCAAGCTTGCTAGTCTCATTGCTAGTCTGTACAAACATGTCTGACACAGAGGAAACTACTTGTTCATTATGTTTAAAAGCCATGGTGGAGCCCCATAGGAGAATGTGTACTAAATGTATTGATTTCACCTTAAACAGTAAAGATCAGTCTTTATCTATAAAAGAATTGTCACCAGAGGGGTCTGTCGAGGGGGAAGTTATGCCGACTAACTCTCCCCACGTGTCGGACCCTTCGCCTCCCGCTCGAGTGACGCACGCTAATATGGCGCCAAGTACATCAGGGATGCCCATAGCGATTACTTTGCAGGACATGGCTGCAATCATGAATAATACCTTGTCACAGGTATTAGCCAGATTGCATAAATTGAGAGGCAAGCGCGATAGCTCTGGGGTTAGACGAGATACAGAGCGCGTAGATGCTGTAAGAGCCATGTCTGATACTGCGTCACAATATGCAGAACCTGAGGACGGAGAGCTTCAGTCTGTGGGTGACGTCTCTGAATCGGGGAGACCTGATTCAGAGATTTCTAATTTTAAATTTAAGCTTGAGAACCTCCGTGTGTTACTTGGGGAGGTATTAGCTGCTCTGAATGACTGTGACACAATTGCAGTGCCAGAGAAATTGTGCAGGCTGGATAAATACTATGCAGTGCCGGTGAGTACTGATGTTTTTCCAATACCTAAAAGGCTTACAGAAATTATTAGTAAGGAGTGGGATAGACCCGGTGTGCCCTTTTCCCCACCTCCTATATTTAGAAAAATGTTTCCAATAGATGCCACTACACGGGACTTATGGCAGACAGTCCCTAAAGTGGAGGGAGCAGTTTCTACTTTAGCAAAGCGTACCACTATCCCGGTTGAGGACAGTTGTGCTTTTTCAGATCCAATGGATAAAAAATTAGAGGGTTACCTTAAGAAAATGTTTATTCAACAAGGTTTTTATTTTACAGCCCCTTGCATGCATTGCGCCTGTCACTGCTGCGGCGGCGTTCTGGTTTGAGGCCCTGGAAGAGGCCATCCATACAGCTCCATTGACTGAAATTATTGACAAACTTAGAACACTTAAGCTAGCTAACTCATTTGTTTCTGATGCCATTGTTCATTTAACTAAACTAACGGCTAAGAATTCCGGATTCGCCATCCAGGCGCGTAGGGCGCTATGGCTTAAATCCTAGTCAGCTGATGTGACTTCAAAGTCTAAATTACTTAACATTCCTTTCAAGGGGCAGACCTTATTCGGGCCTGGTTTGAAAGAAATTATTGCTGATATTACTGGAGGTAAGGGTCATACCCTTCCTCAGGACAGGGCCAAATCAAGGGCCAAACAGTCTAATTTTCGTGCCTTTCGAAATTTCAAGGCAGGTGCAGGATCAGCTCCCTCTACTTCAAAACAAGAGGGAACTTTTCCTCAATCTAAGCAGGCCTGGAAACCTACCCAGTCCTGGAACAAGGGCAAGCAGGCCAGAAAACCTGCTGCTGCCTCCAAGACAGCATGAAGGAGCGGCCCCCTATCCGACAACGGATCTAGTAGGGGGCAGACTTTCTATCTTCGCCCAGGCGTGGGCAAGAGATGTTCAGGATCCCTGGGCGTTGGAGATCATATCTCAGGGATATCTTCTGGACTTCAAAGCTTCTCCCCCACAAGGGAGATTTCACCTTTCAAGATTATTTGCAAACCAGATAAAGAAAGAGGCATTCCTAAGCTGCGTGCAAGACCTCCTTGTAATGGGAGTGATCCATCCAGTTCCGCGGACGGAACAAGGACAGGGGTTTTATTCAAATCTGTTTGTGGTTCCCAAAAAAGAGGGAACCTTCAGACCAATTTTGTATCTAAAGATCCTAAACAAATTCCTCAGAGTTCCATCATTCAAGATGGAAACTATTCGAACCATTTTACCCATGATCCAAGAGGGTCAGTACATGACCACAGTGGACTTAAAGGATGCCTACCTTCACATTCCGATCCACAAGAATCATCATCGGTTCCTGAGGTTTGCCTTTCTAGACAGGCATTACCAGTTTGTAGCTCTTCCATTCGGGTTGGCTACAGCCCCAAGAATTTTTACAAAGGTTCTGGGCTCACTTTTGGCGGTTCTAAGACCGCGCGGCATAGTGGTGGCTCCTTACCTAGATGACATCCTGATACAGGCGTCAAGCTTTCAAATTGCCAAGTCTCATACAGAGATAGTTATGGCATTTCTGAGGTCGCATGGGTGGAAAGTGAACGAAGAAAAGAGTTCTCTATCTCCTCTCACAAGGGTTTCCTTCCTAGGGACTCTGATAGATTCTATAGAAATGAAAATTTACCTGACGGAGTCCAGGTTATCAAAACTTCTAAATGCTTGCCGTGTACTTCACTCCATTCCGCGCCCCACGGTGGCTCAGTGCATGGAAGTAATCGGCTTAATGGTAGCGGCGATGGACATAGTGCCATTTGCGCGCCTGCATCTCAGACCGCTGCAATTATGCATGCTCAGTCAGTGGAATGGGGATTACACAGATTTGTCCCCTCTACTAAATCTGGATCAGGAAACCAGAGATTCTCTTCTCTGGTGGTTATCTCGGGTCCATCTGTCCAAAGGTATGACCTTTCGCAGGCCAGATTGGACCATTGTAACAACAGACGCCAGCCTTCTAGGTTGGGGTGCAGTCTGGAACTCCCTGAAGGCTCAGGGTTCATGGACTCAGGAGGAGAAACTCCTCCCAATAAATATTCTGGAGTTAAGAGCAATATTCAATGCTCTTCTAGCTTGGCCTCATTTAGCAACACTGAGGTTCATCAGATTTCAGTCGGACAACATCTGTGGCTTACATCATCCATCAAGGGGGGACCAGGAGTTCCCTAGCGATGTCAGAAGTCTCCAAGATAATTCGCTGGGCAGAGACTCACTCTTGCCACCTATCAGCGATCCATATCCCAGGGGTAGAGAACTGGGAGGCGGATTTTCTAAGTCGTCAGACTTTTCATCCGTCTCGCCAGAACTCCAAGCTTCCTTGTTACGGATCCAGGTCCAGGGACCCAGAAGTGGCACTGATAGATGCTCTAGCAGCGCCTTGGTTCTTCAACCTGGCCTATGTGTTTCCACCGTTTCCTCTGCTCCCTCGTCTGATTGCCAAAATCAAACAGGAGAGAGCATCAGTGATATTGATAGCGCCTGCGTGGCCACGCAGGACCTGGTATGCAGACCTAGTGGACATGTCATCCTTTCCACCATGGACTCTGCCTCTGAGACAAGACCTTCTAATACAAGGTCCTTTCAATCATCCGAATCTACTTTCTCTGAGACTGACTGCATGGAGATTGAACGCTTGATCCTATCAAAGCGTGGCTTCTCCGAGTCAGTAATTGATACCTTAATACAGGCACGAAAGCCTGTCACCAGGAAAATTTACCACAAGATTTGGCGTAAATATCTTCATTGGTGTGAATCCAAGAATTTCTCATGGAGTAGGGTTAGGATTCCTAGGATATTGTCCTTCCTCCAAGAGGGTTTGGACAAAGGACTATCAGCTAGTTCTTTAAAGGGACAGATTTCTGCTCTGTGTATTCTTTTACACAAGCGTCTGGCAGAAGTTCCAGACGGTCAGGCATTTTGTCAGGCTTTAGTTAGAATTAAGCCTGTGTTTAAACCTGTTGCTCCCCCATGGAGCTTAAACTTGGTTCTTAAAGTTCTTCAAGGGGTTCCGTTTGAACCCCTTCATTCTATTGATATCAAACTTCTATCATGGAAAGTTCTTTTTCTGATGGCTATTTCCTCGGCTCGAAGAGTCTCTGGGTTTTTACCTAAGGTGGTTTCTAACAAGAATATCAATCAAGAGATTGTTGTTCCATCATTATGCCCTAATCCTTCTTCAAAGAAGGAACGTCTTTTGCATAATCTAGACGTAGTCCGTGCATTGAAGTTTTACTTGCAGGCTACTAAAGATTTTCGCCAAACATCTCACCTGTTTGTTATTTACTCTGGACAGAGGAGAGGTCAAAAGGCATCGGCAACCTCTCTTTCTTTTTGGCTTCGGAGTATAATCCGTTTAGCATATGAGACTGCTGGACAGCAGCCCCCTGAAATAATTACAGCTCATTCTACTAGAGCTGTGGCTTCCACCTGGGCCTTTAAAAATGAGGCCTCTGTTGAACAGATTTGCAAGGCTGCGACTTGGTCTTCGCTTCATACCTTTTCAAAATTTTACAAATTTGATACTTTTGCTTCTTCGGAGGCTGTTTTTGGGAGAAAGGTTCTACATGCAGTGGTTCCTTCCATTTAAGTTCCTGCCTTGTCCCTCCCATCATCCGTGTACTTAAGCTTTGGTATTGGTATCCCACAAGTAATGGATGATCCGTGGACTGGATACACTTAACACGAGAAAATATAATTTATGCTTACCTGATAAATTTATTTCTCTTGTAGTGTATCCAGTCCACGGCCCGCCCTGTCCTTTTAAGGCAGGTCTAAATTTTAATTAAACTTCAGTCACCACTGCACCCTATGGTTTCTCCTTTCTCGGCTTGTTTCGGTCGAATGACTGGATATGGCAGTTAGGGGAGGAGCTATATAGCAGCTCTGCTGTGGGTGATCCTCTTGCAACTTCCTGTTGGGAAGGAGAATATCCCACAAGTAATGGATGATCCGTGGACTGGATACACTACAAGAGAAATAAATTTATCAGGTAAGCATAAATTATATTATCCTCTCTTTCCTGCATTCATTTTATCCCGATACTATATATATATTAAATAAGATTTATTTATTTTTATATTATGAGTTTCACTTCTGATCTTGTTTATCCAGTGAGTGTGTGAACTAAACCAGTGCAGATAGGAGGATAACTGTGTTATTCACTTGCAAAGTTAAGCACATATACTGTCATTTGAATAAACACTATTATTCAGGTTATAACAAATGTTTGTTTCATTTAACACTCCCACTCGAGCGTTAACAGCGCTAGAAGTAAGCTTTTTGAACACGTCATGTTGCGCTAGTATTATTAGTTTAAGTAAACTGTTTTCACTCACACGCTAACCTGACAAGCCAAAAAGCCAACTTTGAATATCCGTGTGAGACAAGCTATTCCCCCATAGGGCTCAATTTATCAGGCCCTTCGTCTCCCTATGACTGCAGATTCTCACAAGACAACCTAATGTCACGGTTTATCAAGTAGCTGCTTCCCTACCCTCTTCTCCACCTCTTAGGTGTGTAATGCTCGTGGGATATTCCACTATCAGACCAAACTTGGCCAGTAGTCTTCTTATCCCGGCATCAAGTGGAATGATAGGAAATATCCCAGAGCAGAGAGAGAGTTTGTAAAATGAGGTAAGCAGTTCTCACAGCAGGCAGGGCAGTATTCAGCGGCAACAGGAAGGCAATGCAGCAGTATGGCAGTTCAGGGGCAAATACTTTCAAATAATGGTATGGAAGACAGCACCTTTATTTCTCCAACATAGGTGTGTCCGGTCCACGGCGTCATCCTTACTTGTGGGATATTCTCTTCCCCAACAGGAAATGGCAAAGAGCCCAGCAAAGCTGGTCACATGATCCCTCCTAGGCTCCGCCTACCCCAGTCATTCTCTTTGCCGTTGCACAGGCAACATCTCCACGGAGATGGTTAAGAGTTTTTTGGTGTTTAAATGTAGTTTTTATCCTTCAATCAAGTGTTTGTTATTTTAAAATAGTGCTGGTATGTACTATTTACTCTGAAACAGAAAAGAGATGAAGATTTCTGTTTGTAAGAGGAAGATGATTTTAGCAAACGTTACTAAAATCGATTGCTGTTTCCACACAGGACTGTTGAGATGAAGTAACTTCAGTTGGGGGAAACAGTTGGCAGACTTTTCTGCTTGAGGTATGACTGGCCACATTTCTAACAAGACTATGTAATGCTGGAAGGCTGTCATTTCCCCTATGGGGACCGGTAAGCCATTTTCTTAGATTAAGTAAAAGAATAAAGGGCTTCATAAGGGCTTAAAAAACTGGTAGACATTTTTCTGGGCTAAAACGATTACTTTGCTAAGCATATTTTGCAGATTATAACTCTTAATAGTTATTATAATCTTGGGGATTGTTTTAAAAAAACGGCAGGCACTGTATTGGACACCTTTTTCAGATGGGGGCCTTTTCTAGTCATAGGCAGAGCCTCATTTTCGCGCCACTAATGCGCAGTTGTTTTTGGAGAGCAAGGCATGCAGATGCATGTGTGAGGAGCTAAGAACCACTGAAAAAGCTTATAGAAGGCGTCATTTGGTATCGTATTCCCCTCTGGGCTTGGTTGGGTCTCAGCAAAGCAGATAGCTGGGACTGTATAGGGGTTAAATGTAAAAACGGCTCCGGTTCCGTTATTTTAAGGGTTAAAGCTTTCAAATTTGGTGTGCAATACTTTTAAGGCTTTAAGACACTGTGGTGAAATTTTGGTGAATTTTGAACAATTCCTTCATACTTTTTCACATATTCAGTAATAAAGTGTGTTCAGTTTAAAATTTAAAGTGACAGTAACGGTTTTATTTTAAAACGTTTTTTTTTTGCTTTGTTGACAAGTTTAAGCCTGTTTAACATGTCTGTACCATCAGATAAGCGATGTTCTATATGTATGAAAACCAAGGTTTCTCCCCATTTAAATTTATGTGATGATTGTGCCATAGTGTCCAAACAAAGTAGGGACAATGATGCCACAGATAATGATATTGCCCAAGATGATTCCTCAAATGAGGGGAGTAAGCATGATACTGCATCATCCCCTTCTGTGTCTACACCAGTTTTGCCCACACAAGAGGCCCCTAGTACATCTAGTGCGCCAATACTTATTACCATGCAACAATTAACGGCTGTAATGGATAATTCTATTGCAAACATTTTATCCAAAATGCCTACTTATCAGAGAAAGCGCGATTGCTCTGTTTTAAACACTGAAGAGCAAGAGGACGCTGATGATAACTGTTCTGACATACCCTCACACCAATCTGAAGGGGACAGGAGGGAGGTTTTGTCTGAGGGAGAAATTTCAGATTCAGGAAAAATTTCTCAACAAGCTGAACCTGATGTTGTAACATTTAAATTTAAATTAGAACATCTCCGCGCACTGCTTAAGGAGGTATTATCTACTCTGGATGATTGTGACAATTTGGTCATTCCAGAGAAATTATGTAAGATGGACAAGTTCCTAGAGGTTCCGGTGCCCCCCGATGCTTTTCCTATACCCAAGCGGGTGGCGGACATAGTAAATAAGGAGTGGGAAAGGCCCGGCATACCTTTTGTTCCTCCCCCTATATTTAAAAAATTATTTCCTATAGTCGACCCCAGAAAGGACTTATGGCAGACAGTCCCCAAGGTCGAGGGGGCGGTTTCTACTCTAAACAAACGCACTACTATTCCTATAGAAAATAGTTGTGCTTTCAAAGATCCTATGGATAAAAAATTAGAGGGTTTGCTTAAAAAGATGTTTGTTCAGCAAGGTTACCTTCTACAACCAATTTCATGCATTGTTCCTGTCACTACGGCAGCGTGTTTCTGGTTCGAAGAACTAGAAAAGTCGCTCAATAAAGAATCTTCGTATGAGGAGGTTATGGACAGAGTTCAAGCACTTAAATTGGCTAACTCTTTTATTTTAGATGCCGCTTTGCAATTAGCTAGATTAGCGGCGAAAAATTCAGGGTTTGCTATCGTGGCGCGCAGAGCGCTTTGGCTAAAGTCTTGGTCAGCGGATGTGTCTTCCAAGACAAAATTGCTTAACATCCCTTTCAAGGGTAAAACACTGTTTGGTCCTGATTTGAAAGAGATTATTTCAGACATCACCGGGGGAAAGGGCCACGCCCTCCCTCAGGATAGGTCTTTTAAGGATAAAAATAAGCCTAATTTTCGTCCCTTTCGCAGAAACGGACCAGCCTCTAATTCTACATCCTCTAAGCAAGAGGGTAATACTTCACAACCCAAACCAGCCTGGAGACCGATGCAAGGCTGGAACAAGGGTAAACAGGCCAAGAAGCCTGCCACTGCTACCAAAACAGCATGAAGGGATGGCCCCCGATCCGGGACCGGATCTGGTGGGGGGCAGACTTTCTCTCTTTGCTCAGGCTTGGGCAAGAGATGTTCAGGATCCTTGGGCACTAGAAATAGTTTCTCAAGGTTATATCCTAGAATTCAAGGAACTACCCCCAAGGGGAAGGTTCCACAGGTCTCAATTATCTTCAAACCAAATAAAAAGACAGGCATTCTTACATTGTGTAGAAGACCTGTTAAAGATGGGAGTAATTCATCCAGTTCCAATAGGAGAACAAGGGATGGGGTTTTACTCCAACCTGTTCATAGTTCCCAAAAAAGAGGGAACATTCAGACCAATTTTAGATCTCAAGATCCTAAACAAATTTCTCAGGGTTCCATCGTTCAAAATGGAAACCATTCGAACGATCCTTCCCACCATCCAGGAAGGTCAATTTATGACCACGGTGGATTTAAAGGATGCGTACCTACATATTCCTATCCACAAGGAACATCATCAGTTCCTAAGGTTCGCTTTTCTGGACAAGCATTACCATTTTGTGGCACTTCCATTCGGATTAGCCACTGCTCCGAGAATTTTCACAAAGGTACTAGGGTCCCTTCTAGCGGTTCTAAGACCAAGGGGCATTGCAGTAGTACCTTACTTGGACGACATCCTGATTCAAGCGTCGTCTCTGTCAAAAGCAAAGGCTCATACGGACATCGTCCTAGCCTTTCTCAGATCTCACGGATGGAAAGTGAACAAAGAAAAAAGTTCTCTGTCCCCGTCAACAAGAGTTCCCTTCCTGGGAACAATAATAGATTCCTTAGAAATGAGGATTTTTCTGACAGAGGTCAGAAAATCAAAAATTCTAAGCTCTTGTCAAGTACTTCATTCTGTTCTTCATCCTTCCATAGCGCAGTGCATGGAAGTAATAGGATTGATGGTTGCAGCAATGGACATAGTTCCTTTTGCACGAATTCATCTAAGACCATTACAACTGTGCATGCTCAGACAGTGGAATGGGGATTATACAGACTTGTCTCCGACGATTCAAGTAGATCAAAAGACCAGAGATTCACTCCGTTGGTGGCTGATCCTGGACAACCTGTCACAGGGAATGAGCTTCCGCAGACCAGAGTGGGTCATTGTCACGACCGACGCCAGTCTGGTGGGCTGGGGCGCGGTCTGGGAACCCCTGAAAGCTCAGGGTCTATGGTCTCGGGAAGAATCTCTTCTCCCGATAAACATTCTGGAACTGAGAGCGATATTCAATGCTCTCAAAGCTTGGCCTCAACTAGCAAAGGCCAAATTCATAAGGTTTCAATCAGACAACATGACGACTGTTGCATATATAAACCATCAGGGGGGAACAAGGAGTTCCCTGGCGATGGAGGAAGTGACCAAGATAATTCAATGGGCGGAGGATCACTCCTGCCACTTGTCTGCAATCCACATCCCAGGAGTGGAAAATTGGGAAGCGGATTTTCTGAGTCGTCAGACATTCCATCCGGGGGAGTGGGAACTCCATCCGGAAATCTTTGCCCAAATAACTCAATTATGGGGCATTCCAGACATGGATCTGATGGCCTCTCGTCAGAACTTCAAGGTTCCTCGCTACGGGTCCACATCCAGGGATCCCAAGGCGACTCTAGTAGATGCACTAGTAGCACCTTGGACCTTCAACCTAGCTTATGTATTCCCACCGTTTCCTCTCATCCCCAGGCTGGTAGCCAGGATCAATCAGGAGAGGGCTTCGGTGATCTTGATAGCTCCTGCGTGGCCACGCAGGACTTGGTATGCAGACCTGGTGAATATGTCATCGGCTCCACCATGGAAGCTACCTTTGAGACAGGACCTTCTTGTTCAAGGTCCATTCGAACATCCGAATCTGGTTTCCCTCCAACTGACGGCTTGGAGATTGAACGCTTGATTTTATCAAAGCGTGGGTTTTCAGATTCTGTAATAGATACTCTGATTCAGGCTAGAAAGCCTGTAACTAGAAAAATTTACCATAAAATATGGAAAAAATATATCTGTTGGTGTGAATCTAAAGGATTCCCATGGAACAAGATAAAAATTCCTAAGATTCTATCCTTTCTACAAGAAGGTTTGGAGAAAGGATTATCTGCAAGTTCTCTGAAGGGACAGATCTCTGCTTTATCTGTTTTACTTCACAAAAGGCTGGCAGCTGTGCCAGACGTTCAAGCGTTTGTTCAGGCTCTGGTTAGAATCAAGCCTGTTTACAGACCTTTGACTCCTCCCTGGAGTCTAAATCTAGTTCTTTCAGTTCTTCAAGGGGTTCCGTTTGAACCCTTACATTCCGTAGATATTAAGTTATTATCTTGGAAAGTTTTGTTTTTGGTTGCAATTTCTTCTGCTAGAAGAGTTTCAGAGTTATCTGCTCTGCAGTGTTCTCCGCCCTATCTGGTGTTCCATGCAGATAAGGTGGTTTTGCGTACTAAGCCTGGTTTTCTTCCGAAAGTTGTTTCCAACAAAAATATTAACCAGGAGATAGTTGTACCTTCTTTGTGTCCGAATCCAGTTTCAAAGAAGGAACGTTTGTTACACAATTTGGACGTAGTCCGTGCTCTAAAATTCTATTTAGAGGCTACTAAAGATTTCAGACAAACATCTTCTTTGTTTGTTGTTTATTCTGGTAAAAGGAGAGGTCAAAAAGCAACTTCTACCTCTCTTTCTTTTTGGCTTAAAAGCATTATCCGATTGGCTTATGAGACTGCCGGACGGCAGCCTCCTGAAAGAATCACAGCTCACTCCACTAGGGCTGTGGCTTCCACATGGGCCTTCAAGAACGAGGCTTCTGTTGACCAGATATGTAAGGCAGCGACTTGGTCTTCACTGCACACTTTTGCCAAGTTTTACAAATTTGATACTTTTGCTTCTTCGGAGGCTATTTTTGGGAGAAAGGTTTTGCAAGCCGTGGTGCCTTCCATTTAGGTGACCTGATTTGCTCCCTCCCTTCATTCATGTCCTAAAGCTTTGGTATTGGTTCCCACAAGTAAGGATGACGCCGTGGACCGGACACACCTATGTTGGAGAAAACAGAATTTATGCTTACCTGATAAATTACTTTCTCCAACGGTGTGTCCGGTCCACGGCCCGCCCTGGTTTTTTTAATCAGGTCTGATGAATTATTTTCTCTAACTACAGTCACCACGGTATCATATGGTTTCTCCTATGCATATTTCCTCCTGTACGTCGGTCGAATGACTGGGGTAGGCGGAGCCTAGGAGGGATCATGTGACCAGCTTTGCTGGGCTCTTTGCCATTTCCTGTTGGGGAAGAGAATATCCCACAAGTAAGGATGACGCCGTGGACCGGACACACCGTTGGAGAAAGTAATTTATCAGGTAAGCATAAATTCTGTTATTTCTTGTCCTGGGGCACGGATAAGGACTAGCCAAGTCCAGTTCAGGGGCAAACCAACAGAAGGCCCGGGAACAGACAGGAGTCAGCAACAAAAGGATATCCAGCAATACAACAGTTCAGGGGCAAACCAATAGAATGGTCAGACAGGCGGAGTTCATCAAAAGTTAAGCAGTCCAGCAATTCAGGGGTTAAAGCAAGCAGAGTAGTAAACACAGGCAGAGTTCAGCAACAGTAAATCAATACAGCAATTCAGCATACAGATATACAGCACCTAGGATCACAAGAAGTAACATCTATACTTGGGCACAGTTCACATATGACAGACAGCACACACCTGATGCACGTGATGGAGGGCTACTGCAAACGCCACTCTGTAATGTAGTAACAACTGAAGTCCACAGCACCAATAATTTGAAGGAAAAAGGTTTTTCAAGCTTTATAGCATTTATTTATCCTTTACAGCTTCATACAGCATAGAAACCCAGCAGCAAATGCAACGTTTCGGGCGTTAACCCTTACTCATGCTAATGAGTAAGGGTTAACGCCCGAAACGTTGCATTTGCTGCTGGGTTTCTATGCTGTATGAAGCTGTAAAGGATAAATAAATGCTATAAAGCTTGAAAAACCTTTTTCCTTCAAATTATTGGTGCTGTGGACTTCAGTTGTTACTATATACTTGGGCACAGGTAAAAGAGACTGAGGCCTTTACATAGGGAAGACAGGGTGGGCGGTGATGATGTCATCACCGTGCTGCAGTTATACTGCCGTATCCCTAGCAACAGGAGGAGTGCCTGTGTCCATGGCAATGGCCAGAGTAGAGGAGCAGCGTGACAAAGCCCCCTTCTCAAAGGGTACCTCTGGGATCCTAAAAAGGCTTGGTGGGATGTGCAGCATGAAATATGGAGACCAAGGATTAAGCATGCACATCACGGACAGGAACCCAGGAATGATCTGCCACGGAGTAGCCCTTCCAGTGTACGCGGTACTGTAGTTGCTTGCGCCTGTATCTGGAGCCCAGGATCTTAGCAACCTCATACTCGGGGTCACCATGAATCAGGAGCGGGGAAGGAGGTGGTCGGAGCTGAGTATATCTGTTCTTGATGTAAGGCTTGAGTAACGAGATGTGGAAGACAAGGTGTATGCGCAGGGTTCTGGGCAAGGCTACTTTTTAGGCAACAGGAGACAGTGTTTTAAGAACCTTGTAGGGGCCAACAAACCTAGGACTTAATTTGTGACTGGGTTGACGTAGACAAATGTCGAGTAGAGACCCAAACATGGTCACCTACCGAAAAGGCACGAACAGAAGCTCTATGATGATCAGCAAACCTTTTGTATCTGGAGACAGCTGAACGTAATTGATAGCGAATACTTTGCCAATGGGTAGTGAGGTTAGTAATGTGTCGGTCTGCAACAGCAACCCCTGTGGACAGAGATGAAAGTGGAAAGACACAAGGTTGGTAACTTGCTGCGGCTTGAAATGGAGAACATTGTAGAGATGAGTGCCAATGAGTGTTCTTTGCCAGCTCAGCTAGGGGCAACAACTCAGACCAGTTGGTAGGGAGAAAATTAACAAAAGTTCTGGAATAGGCTTTGAGATCTTTATTCACTCTCTGTCAGCCCATTAGTCTGAGGAAGGTAGTCGGACGACAAGGAAACGGTGGTTCCAATCGACTTTCAAAAGGCTCTCCAAAAGGCAGAGATGAATCTTGGACCTCTTTTGGAAACAATATTCACGGGAATGCCATGATGTCGTACCACATGTAACAGAAAAAGAGACAATAACTCTTGGGCAGATGGCAGTTTCTTTAAGGGTACAAAATGAGCCAATCAGGAAAATCGATCTACCACAACCCAGATAACCGTATGATGGTCAGAAGGAGGGAGTTCCACAATGAAATTCATTGTTATGTGTGTCCAAGGTTGTTTGGGAATGGACAATGGCTGGAGTAAGCCAGGAGGCAAGGATCGAGGAGTCTTATTGGCAGCACAAGTCGTGCAGGCTTTCACATAATCCTGAGCATCAGTCTTCAAGGTAGACCACCATACATGCTTGGAAAGGAGCTTAAAAGTTCTTGTTAAACCAGGATGTCCTAAAAGTTTACTATCATGAGCCCAGGATAGCACAGGGGTGCGTAGTTTCAGAGGTACAAAGAAGATATTGGGAGCCGCAGGGGAAAACGGGAAAAGAACAAGGCCCACCTGGCCTGTCGAGGATTGAGTCTATGAGCAGTCTCAAGGTACGTCAGATTTTTGTGGTCAGTGAGAATATGAATGGATTGGCGGTACCCTCTAGCCAATGACGCCATTCAGTTAGAGCCATCTTAATGGCTAAGAGTTCACGATTACCCACGTCATAGTTCTTCTCTGCAGGAGTACAGCTCTTGGAGAAAAAGGCTACAGGGTGCAACTTAGGAGAATAATGGATCCCTTTGGGTTAGGACTGCTCCAGCTCCAATCTCGGAGGCATCAACCTCTAAAGTGAACTGCAGGTCAGGATCAGGATGGCGGAGCACAGGAGCAGAACAAAAGGCCTTTTTTAGGTGAGAGAAGGCACCCACAGCTTCGGGAGGCCAGTTTTTTCAATATCTGTTCAATTTAGTTAACTCAGTGAGGGGAGCAACTATTTGGGAGAAGTTTTTTTATAAACTTGCAGTAATAGAGAACCCCAAGAATCTCTGTAGTTCCTTTAATGAGGTGGGCTGAGGCCATTCCAGGACTGCGGTGAGCTTAGAAGGATCCATGGCAAAACCCTCCTTTGAGATAACATAGCCAAGGAACTGGATCTAAACTTGATCAAATTCACATTTCTCCAGTTTGGCTACCAGGGAATTGTCTCTGAGGCAAAGAAGTACCTGTCTCACATGTTCATGATGCTTCTCAAGGGTGGTGGAGAAAATAAGGATGTCATCCAGATAGACAATGACAGTGCGATTGAGGAGATCACGGAAGACATCGTTGACAAATGCCTGGAAGACAGCAGGGACATTACACAGCCCAAAAGGTATTCAGAAAGCCCTAGTCTTGTGTTGAAAGCAGTCTTACATTCATGCCCTGGGAATATATGAACAAGATTATATGCCCCACGTAGATCCAACTTAGTGAAGTAGCGAGCATTCTGGAGTGAATCATAAAGTTCAGTGATCAACTGAATAGGATAGCGATTCTTGATAGTGATGTTGTTAAGGGCTCTGTAGTGGATATAAGGTCTGAGCCCACCATCCTTCTTACTGACAAAAAAGAAGCCAGCCCCGGTAGGAGAAGAGGAAGGGCAAATAAAACTTTTAGCTAGGTTCTCCTGAATATACTCCTCCATGGCCTTGGTTTCAGCTTTGGAGAGTGGATAAGTCCTCCCTTAAGGAAGTGGGGCTCCAGGAAAGAGGTCAATCTTGCAGTCGTAAGGACGAGGGGTGGCAGCACATCAGCTGCTTTCTTTTCAAACACATCAGTAAAATCCACGTAAATTGAGGGAAGGCTTGAAGGGGTCTGTAGGCTGGCAATGGGGATGTGGCGTAATGGAGTAACTAGCCAGACAGGAGTGGAAGCAGGATGTACCCCAGGAGGCCAACTGTCCCTCAGTCCAGTTGAACTGTGGATTGTGTATACGGAGCCAAGGAAGATCAAGGATTACTGGTTGTGCTGGAGAATGAATTACATTGAACTGCAACTCTTCAGTATGAAGGACTCCCACAGTCATGGTTAGGGGTGCTGATTCAAAATTGATTAAACCTGATCCAAGGGGAGTGCCATCTAGAGCAGTTATTTTAAGACTGTGTTTTTTCTGCAGAAGCGGTAACCCTGCCTGAATCATGAAACGGTGATCCAAAAATGTCCTGCTGCCCCTGAATCAATAAAGGCCTGAGTGTGGACAGAATTCTGAAGAAGATTTGAGAAGATTGAGGGGATTTAGTAGTGACCATGCTTAGAGGTACCCCAGTTTTATCCTCTAAGCATTGGCTTTTCCCAGGGATATCAGTTTTTTAGCTGGTGTGAGATAGAACCACAGTAGAAACACAGTCTCAATATCCTTCTTCTCTGTCTTTCAGATTCTGTGGGTTTGAGGGAGGAGAGATCCATGGGTTGCCCTACTGAGGTAACTGGAGGTGCTGAAGGGGTAGATGATAGTCTAGAGGCCTGACGAGTAGGACGACAGGAAGGAAGGATTCTACGAGTTCTGTCTCTCACAGCTTGTCTCTCCTGAAAGCGAGAGTCCAGAGTAATACACAGTGCTATGAATTCATCCAGGGAAGTAGGGACATCACGATAGGTAAGCTTGTCCTTGATGCAAAACTCTCCTAAAGGTCACCTTGAGAGCACTACCATCCCAACTGGTCTTGAGTGCCAAAGTTCGAAACTCTATGGTGTATTGTGCCACAGATCTATTACTCTGGCGGAGATCCAAGGGTGAGTACTCTGAGGTCCTGAATACAGAAGATGATGCAGAAGTGAAGGCATCAGCATTATTCAGGAGTTGAGCGCTCTTTTCCAGAGGAGGAGAGACCCAGGCTAAAACCTTGCCTTTCAGTAAGAAAATAATAAAATGACTTTGACTGATGAGCCTGGAAGGTGTGGGGGTCATTGCAAAAGTGCAGCCTGCACTGATTCAGAAAACCCTGCAGTCGGTAGTACCATCATACTTGTCAGGCAATGGTATCCGGGGTATATTTCCAGAAGCAGGGGAAGGAGCTGCGGCACTAGCAGCAGGTACTGGCTGTATAACAACAGGAGCAGCGTTCTTTTCAGCAACCAGTGAGGAGAGCAAAGCGGTTACAGCCTGTAGTTTTGAATCCACACTTTGCAATTTTTTGCGGTATGAGTTCCCAGCGTCAGACCCTGACGAGTAAATGCATTTGCTACCTCATTTGGGTCCATGGCCTAAGTATAATGTAATGCTCATGGGATATTCCACTATCAGACCAAACTTGGCCAGTAGTCTTCTTATCCTGGCATCAAGTGGAATGATAGGAAATATCCCAGAGCAGAGAGAGAGTTTGTAAAATGAGGTAAGCAGTACTCACAGCAGGCAGGGCAGTAATCAGAGGCAACAGGAAGGCAATCCAGCAGTATGGCAGTTCAGGAGCAAACCAACAGAAGGACCGGGAACAGGCAGGAGTCAGCAACAAAAGGGTATCCAGCAGTACAACAGTTCATGGGCAAACCAATAGAACGGTCAGACAGGCGGAGTTCATCAACGGTAAAGCAGTCCAGCAACTCAGGGGTTAAGGCAAGCAGAGTAGTCAAAACAGGCAAAGTTCATTAACAGTAAAGCAGTCCAGCAATTCAGGGGTTAAGACAAGCAGCGTAGTCAAACAGGCAGAGTTCATAAACAGTTACGCAGTCCAGCAATTCAGGGGTTAAGGCAAGCAGAGTAGTAAAAACAGTTCAGCAACAGTGAATCAATACAACAATTCAGCATACAGATATACAGGAGCACAAGAAGTAACACCTATACTTGGGCACAGGTGAGAGAGACAGGCCTTTACATAGGGAAGACAGGGCGGGCAGTGATGATGTCATCACCGTGCTGCAGTTACACTGTTGTATCCCTAGCAACAGGAGGAGGGACTGTGTCCATGGCAATGGCCACAGAAGAGCAGAGGAGCAGCGTGACAAGGTGGAGAATTTCAATCTCACTGGTCTTATCCGACCGGGGAGATTGACAGCTCCTGCCCGCCCGTGATTGGCTGTGCAGGGGACGGGATTGCATGCAAGCGCAAAATAGCGATTGCGTGCAAATCTTAAATTCCGGCAGCAGATAGCTGCCCGCTAAAGGTGTGCTGGGATGGACAGGGGCAAATATCTACACCACTGTCCGCCCTTGCTTGATAAATCGAGCCCATAAAAGTCAATGGAGTAAAAAAAGTGTGTGTGTGTGTGTGTGGGGGGGGGGGGGGGAACAAACGCCCTACTCACAAGCAAACAAGATTGCATATTCTGAAGTGCACTAATCCAACATGAAGCGGTGAGAGGGGTGTCATAAATAGCAGAGGATGTGTCTGAAGGAGAATATAGCTGAGAATAGCCAGAAAGAATAAATAAACAGAGGAAAGTA
>NC_069502.1:39069611-39168658 GCF_027579735.1 Bombina bombina
GGACCGCTGCTTCTTAACTTCTGCTTCAGGCGGAACTGAAGCGGAGTGGGTCGGAAGCAGCATAAATCGACCGCATATTGTCGTCTTTTTTTACTGCAATTGTTTTTAAATAGCCAAACCCCACCTACTGTTTGCCTTATGTGGAGTAGCCAATCTGTGCTTTAGACTAGTCACTCATAAAGTTAGTATATAATACATCAGTTTTGCAGTTGTTATGTGATAAAGCCAATTAGGGACAGATATGTAGCAGATTTAGCCTTGAGAAGTCAGCAGTTGCGTTTCAAGTTTTGAGAATTAGAAATTGCTCAATTGTCAGAGCTAAATAACATGAAAAGGGGGCAAAATAAATAATGAAATCATATTACAAAATTATTTCAGTACGCATAACTAAACATTTTATTTAAAAATCTAAAGGTGTGTACTGTCCCTTTAAGGGACATAAAGTCCAATGGTGCATACAAAACAAATAATAAATCTAGTTTACTTCTGCTACAAAACTTACTTTTTCTCTGTGTCTTGTTGTTTAAAGCTCTGTTCCATGACACCGACTGAGGTAAGCTCTTTATCTGAACCATTGTTACAAACACTGCTGCCATATACACTCCTGTGCATATCTGAGTATGCTCTCACGGAAAGGAGTAGTGCAATTCCTAAGAGATTTTATATAAAATGCTTGGTTATGTTTAATGAAACTACTTTGTAATATACTTTCACCCCCCCCCTCTCTTTTCACATAATTTAGCATGCTCAGAGCTGGAAATGCACCTTGCTGACTTCTCAAGGCTAACTCTGCTACATATATGTCCCTAATTGACTTTAATAAAGGCAAAGCAACGCACTTTATACAAAAACGTTATGACAGTGGCTAGTCTTGTTGTGCAAATGAGCTCCTCCAGATAAGGAAAATGGTACATGGAGTTTGGCTATTGAAATATAACTGCAGGAAGAAGGATGTTTATTTGGCTTTTATGTTATTCTTTAGTAACACAACAGAAATGTCTTGTAATAGCAAGGTATTTACTGTCCCCTGATATATGCTATGTATTATTGATCTTTTGATAGACTTGCATTTTAGCCAATCAGTGCTGTCTCATAAGTAACTCTACAGGTGTGAGCACAATGTTATCTATATGGCACACATGAACTAACGCCATCTAGCTGTGAAAAACTGTCAAAATGCACTGAGGTTAGAGGCGGCCTTCAAGGGCTTAGCAATTAACATATGCGCCTACCTAGGTTTAGCTTTCAACTAAGAATACCAAGAGAATAAAGCACATTTGATGATACAAGTAAATTGGAAAGTTGTTTAAAATGACATGTCCTATCTGACTCATAGACATGCCCTATCTGACTGATAGACATGCCCTATCTGAACCATAGACATGCCCTATCTGAACCATAGACATGCCCTATCTGAACCATAGACATGCCCTATCTGACTGATAGACATGCCCTATCTGACTGATAGACATGCCCTATCTGACTGATAGACATGCCCTATCTGACTGATAGACATGCCCTATCTGACTGATAGACATGCCCTATCTGACTGATAGACATGCCCTATCTGAACCATAGACATGCCCTATCTGAACAATAGACATGCGCTATCTGAATCATAAGCATGCCCTATCTGACTCATAGACATGCCCTATCTGAATCATAGACGTGCCCTATCTGACTGATAGACATGCCCTATCTGACTCATAGACATGCCCTATCTGACTCATAGACATGCCCTATCTGACTTATAGACGTGCCTTATCTGACTCATAGACATGCCCTATCTGACTTATAGACGTGCCCTATCTGACTCATAGACGTGCCCTATCTGAATCATAGACATGCCCTATCTGACTTATAGACGTGCCCTATCTGACTTATAGACGTGCCCTATCTGACTCATAGACATGCCTTATCTGACTCATAGACGTGCCCTATCTGACTCATAGACGTGCCCTATCTGAATCATAGACATGCCCTATCTGAATCATAGACGTGCCCTATCTGAATCATAGACGTGCCCTATCTGACTCATAGACGTGCCCTATCTGACTCATAGACGTGCCATATCTGACTCATAGACGTGCCCTATCTGACTCATAGACGTGCCCTATCTGACTCATAGACGTGCCCTATCTGACTCATAGACGTGCCCTATCTGACTCATAGACGTGCCCTATCTGAATCATAGACGTGCCCTATCTGACTCATAGACGTGCCCTATCTGACTCATAGACGTGCCCTATCTGACTCATAGACGTGCCCTATCTGACTCATAGACGTGCCCTATCTGACTCATAGACGTGCCCTATCTGAATCATAGACGTGCCCTATCTGAATGACAAGACTGTCCCTTTAATTGTTAAAGATGTTTTCTTTTGTTATAAAAATGATGTGTCCGACTCGCTTTCATATGTGAGGTGAAGGCTATTTGTGGCTATTGTGTACAAAATCACCACAAGTTGCTGCTTCCCAGGTGAATAATAATTTGCACAACTGAACGATGGCAGCTGTCGTAGCTCTTCACAGAAGTGTATTGTCCTGGGGAATTTTTTAATAGGCACTTTATATAAATGGGAGAAAACATTAAAACAAATTGCTAGTTCTGTAATGAACAGATATCACTGTCTTCTTTGTTTAATACTGGGTGCCTTTTATCCCACATATGACAAACTGTAAAATGATTTTGTTCTGTGTTCCCTCTGTGTGTGTTCGTTACCTCCCATAATCAAAGCAACAACAAAAGCAATTAATAAGTGTCTGTAGCCTTAAAATATGATCCTAGTATCATTCATATTATTCACCAGCTCATTAACCCTAACAGTGCATCTAACTCTAACCACATGAACACTGTATACCTTGAACTTCACACTATATTAACCCTATTAGTGCGACCAACCCTAACCACATGAACACTGTATACGCTACACTTCACACTATATTAACCCTAACAGTGCGACTAACCCTAATCACATGAACACTGTGTATACCCTAAACTTCACACTATATTAACCCTAACAGTGCGACCAACCCTAACCGCATGAACACTGTATACGCTACACTTCACACTATATTAACCCTAACAGTGTGACTAACCTTAACCACATGAACACTGTATACCCTAACCTTTACACTATATTAACCCTAACAGTGCGACTAACCCTAACCACATGAACACTGTATACCCTAAACTTTACACTATATTAACCCTAACAGTGCGACTAACCCTAACCACATGAACACTGTGTATACCCTAAACTTCACACTATATTAACCCTAACAGTGCGACCAACCCTAACCACATGAACACTGTATATGCTACACTTCACACTATATTAACATTTATCATTGCACAAGCAGTTCTGGTAAACTGCTTGTACAATACCGCCCTAGCAGAGCTAGCAGGGGGTGTCAATCAGCCTGATCGTATAGGATCGGGCGGATTGATGTCCGCGGAGCAGACGGACAAGTTTTGGAGCAGCGGTCTTTAGACCCCTGCTTTATAACTGTTTCTGGCGAGCCATTTGTAGCTTTATAATTCAGCCCCTAAGTCTAGCTAACTTCCCAACTGACTTTAGTGCTAGCTGATCAGAAGAGGATAAATAACATCTGTTAGTATTAGACAACTTTCTAGTGCATAAAGGGACCCTGTAGAGTAAAAACAAAATGCTTAGTTTTGTAAGAATTTTTTATTTTACAAATGGTTTAAATGTGTAGTGAAAGTTCCTCTCCTGGAACCCCCTTTCTGCGCCAGATGACAATATAGCCAGTGACTGGTGTATATGCGTGTATGCTTGTTTCTGATTGGTTCACCAGCCGTATCCTTATCTTGAGCACATATTTGCAGAGGTTAAATATATAGTAAAATAAAATGCTGATAGAACATTTATTTTTCATTAGAATCTCCTTTTAGTTTACTTGCTGGGTCAAGAGGACAAGCTCAGCCTGCTGCTGGGGGCTTAACCTGTGACCTTGAGCTTTGCACATATACTGCAGGATGCCCACTAAACATTCAAACAAATCATGTCAGCAGTGTTTTATTTATTTTATTCCATAACATTAAAAAAACGTTCTAATTTACTTCTATTAACAGATTTACTTTGTTTTCTTGGTATCCTGTGTTGGAAAGCATACCTAGGTAGGTTTGGGAGTGTGCACGTGGAAGCAGTGTTTGCAGCAATGGGCTTGTTCTCAATCCTTTTGAAAAATATATCAAATTATTTATCTACAACAATCCTCATATACTTTAATGGTGTTTTTCTAAATGACTGGGATTGAGCACGTTATACATATAGTGCTCAAGTCATGCGCTCGCTACCTAGGTATGATCTTCAACATAAGGATACCAAGAGAATAATAATAATAACAAAAAAAACCATAAAAGGTTAAGTTACTCTTCACAGATTTTATTCACAGTCCAGTGTAAACAGGTAGGTCTTGAGTCTTTGTTTAGGGATGTGATTTATTTCACTGTGCCGGAAAGAGTGTTCCATAGAGATGGGGCGGCACGGCTAAAAGCTTGCAAACCACATTTTTGGTGAATTCTTGGCACATTTAGCTTTTGGGCATGTGCTGATTGAAGATCGCAAGTTGGGACATAGGGCACCAGTAATTATTTTAAATAGCTTGGTCCTTGATCATGCAGAGCTTTGTAGGATTGAAGGCCTATCTTGACTTGTATGCACCTTTTATTGGCAGCCAGTTCAGGGAATTGAGGATGGTATCACCTGGCAATATTTTGACTGGCCACTTAGTACCTTTGATGCAGCGTTTTGTACTAACTGAAGGCGATGATGACGTTTTTCTTGGAGACCATAATAACATGCATTGCAGTAGTCCAAACATGAAGAGAAGGAATAAATATATTTATTAGTTATAAATAACAATAATTCATTGTAAATCTGCATAATCTAGCTGAATTGTGAGAGTTTAATTTGGACTTTTGTTTAGGGCATCTATGTGGCTGGTAAATTGATGTAATCGTGGCTGGACTAGGAATAAAAAGCAGTCCGGCAAAAGTTTGAGACCAGTCCTATTTTCCGTTTTTTTCAATAGGGTTTACTGGGATACTCTATCCCCATATATTATTTTTTTCAAAATTAAATTATATTATTGATAAAAAAAATATCAAATTGTTGTTATATAGGCATTGTACACGCCAATTTCAAAAGTGTGATATTGGGAAGAAACTCAAAACAAAAAGTGTGTCACTTTTGACTGGACATTAGAAATCATTCAAAGGAGGGCTGCTAAAATGGCTACTTGGCTAGGAAAAAAACATGCAAAGGAATACTTTTACCCAATATGCTTAACAGGATGTGTAAGGAGAAAGCAAAATAGGGTAACTTTCATTCATCAATATCTTCTAAATCACATATTTTTTAAAAACCAACTACTTTTAATTTTTTTACCCCCTCTGCCGTTTCTCTGCCCCGCAAAGCACCGGCTTTCATTAGTTATAATGACAAATCAGGGGAGGCGGAGCTAGCAGCCGTAGAAGAAAGACGTGTGTGTTGAGAGCTCCTGCTAGAGTGATATTAATTAATAATTCCTTGCTAAAACTACCGGATTTCAACTTCTTATACACAATCTTGGTGTTATAATATCTTGGTAGACCTGGATTGGGTCCTTGCAGCGATCAGGAGCTCTTTACAGTCAGAGGCCTTCTGAATTGATTGCAGCCGCAGGAGGGTTGGGGCTCTGCTCCGACGGCTGGACATAGAGTACAGAGCATAGAGGACTAAGCACAATCAGGGCTCATTGAACAGCAGATTGGAGCCAAAGAACCGGTGCTCAAGGGGTGAGTGGAAACTCTAACTCACAGGAGAATAAAACCATGGTAATGTCTGACATTACAGGTTAGTACGCGAGAATACTAATTACAGAGAGACTTAAATATATACTCGCTACAGCAACCAAGTAGTACAGAAAAGCTTGGACACTTATTTGCTGCAATAACGGAGACATAAAAAGGCGTTCACTGCTGGGAAGTTCTAGGCGGGAAAGGACGCCATCTTGAGTATCAGATTTGATTGCTGTGTCACCAATACATTACAGAAGCAGCATCTGAGCATGCTTCCAATCCAGCACTGCAAGCACTATCCTGTACAGCTACCTTAAGACTCCGGGCACAGAGTACTAGAGGCAGAGGGGATAAATCCCTGCAAACAGTAAACAGGATACCCATGTAAACAAAAAACATATAGGGCATCAAAGTTTTTTTTTTACCTTCACATTTAACCCCTTAGCCTGACTGGGCAGCTTATAGAGCTGCGATTCAGGAGATCATTAAGGAGAGTTACTTGAAGGGTCATTTAGTCCTCAGACAAAGGAACTGCCCATTCTACACAGCTGGATTTTGGTCCCGATTGACTGCAGACACCTCTGGAAGCTTTAAGGATGAAATGATTGGGTGTATGGGAGACTGCAGGCTCTATTAACCCTTGAAACTTCACACTATGTTCACATAAAGCAGAAAAGCATGCTCTTTTGTATCTAAGCACCCACTTCCCAACTCCCTGGATCCTGAGAATCATTTATAGTCATCCCCTGCTTTTTCCATATACAACTAACCAAAACAAAAGGGTGAAGACACTTAAGCAGTCAAGATGAAGAACAAAACTCAGACAGTTAAAGAGTGCCTTAATAAATGACAACTAAAACAAAAGCAACCAGAGAAAACCTCTACTTCCTCTACTGAAAGCTTGGTTGCAAATATCTCTGAAACTCCAGCACTCACAACTGCAGACACTCAGAATAAGGAACGTTTGTCCCAGATCAAATCATTATTTCAAGAAGAATTAAAAACTGTGTTGTCTGACTTGAGACAAGACATCAGAGATATAGGCAGCCGCACAGCTGATCTTGAAGACAAAATGGATAATGTCGCAGAAGAAATACCACAACTTCAAAATTCCTTACTGGAGCATTTTGAATATATTTACTAAACTTGAAGAACAGGTTGAGGATCTAGAAAACAGATCACGTAGATCTAACCTTCGCATTAGAAACCTTCAGGAAACATATACAAATCTCCAAGATACTATGACAAAAATCTTCTATCAATTGGTTTCTGAAACGGAGCCCAACATGTTGCTTATGGATAGGGTGCATAGGGCCCTAACAAAACCCCAGCAAACTTCAACAAGAGACATTATTGTCAAACTCCACTATTTTTATGCGAAAGAGCTCATTTCAAACTCAGCTAGATCACAGCAAAACATTGAATTTGAAGGGCACACTATTCAAATTTTTACAGACATTGCTCCGATTACTTTACGAAAAAGAAGAGACCTAAAACCAATTACAACAGCTCTTACCAAGGCTCCGATCAAATATAGGTGGAACTTACACATCAGGACATCCACTATACCTGCTCTACTCTGTTGGAGGGATGCACCATACTAGAACGTTTGCAGATCCATTTTGAGTCACCTACCACCCCACAAATCCCAAACTCCCAAAAGAAAACCTTTCAGCTGGAGTGGTCCCCTGTAGGAAAAACAAGGAAACCCAAAAAAAAACAATTTCCAACTCGCACCTCTATTGACGCTGATTCACCTAATGAGGAAGAGATACCCTCAACCTGAATGATGGTATGAGATGTAACTAGCCCTCCTACTATCCTAGGTATGGTTGTCAGATGCAGTCATGTGCAGTAGAGACTGCACAAGGACAAACATACCTGGCCTTGAGCAGCAGAGGAGTAAGCACTGCGGAAGCTGCCTGGTGGGGGCATGACCGGGCGTGCCGTGATGGGGGCGTGACCGGGTGTGCCTTGATGGGGCATGGCCAAGCGGGAGCATGCATGAAGGGGCGTGGCCGACGGAGCAGCCGTGGTGGCAGCAGCATGGTCAAGTGAGAGAGCAAAACAGAGGGGAGAGAGGAGGGGGAGAGAGAGAGAGACTAAAAGAGAGGGGGGAGAGACCAAAAGAGAGGAGGGAAAGAACAAAAGAGAGGGGGGAAAGAGAGAAAGCGAGCAAAAGGGAGGGGGAAAGAGAGAGAGAGCAAAAGAGAGGGGAGAGAGAGAGCAAAAGAGAGGGGAGAGAGAGAGCAAAAGAGAGGGGAGAGAGAAAGCAAAATAGACGGGAGAGAGAGCAAAAGAGAGGGGAGAGAGAGAGCAAAAGAGGAGAGAGAGAGAAAAAGAGGAGGTCGAGAGAGAGCAAAAGAGAGGGGGAGGGAGGGAGAGAGAGCAATAGAGAGGGGGAGGGAGAGAGCAAAAGAGAGGAGAGAGCAAAAGAGAGGAGAGAGAGAGCAAAAGAGAGGAGAGAGAGAGCAAAATAGGGGGGAGTGAGCGCAAAAGAGAGGGGGAGAGAGCGCAAAATAGAGGGGGGAGAGAGAGCAAAAGAGGGGGAGAGAGCAAAAGAGAGGGGGAGAGAGAGAGCAAAAAAGAGGGGGGAGAGAGAGCAAAAAAGAGGGGGAGAGAGAGTGTGCAAAAGAGGGGGGAGAGAGAGCAAAAGAGGGGGGAGAGAGAGAGCAAAAGACGGGGGAGAGAGAGCAAAATGGGAGAGAGAGAGCAAAATGGGGGAGAGAGAGAGCAAAATAGGGGTGAGAGCAAAAGAGGGGGAGAGAGAGAGCAAAAGAGGGGGGAGAGAGAAAGAGCACAAGAGGGGGTAGAGAGCACAAGAGGGGGAGAGAGAGAGCAAAAGAGGTGGAGAGAGCGCAAAAGAGGGGGGAGAGAGAGAGAGAGAGCTCAAAAGAGAGGGGGGAGAGAGAGTGCAAAAGAGAGGGGGAGAGAGAGGGAGCAAGGGTTGGAACCACAGTACTTTAAAAAAATTGGCCCGTGTTCACGGGCTTTAGGACTAGTACCTATTAAAGAGAATTTCTCTTCTGATATGGCTAGATAAACATATAGTTAATTGATCTTCAGGTTCGATGTTTTTGATCAATGATGTGTGTTTAAAGTTATAGTTAATTGATCTGTTGGCTCCTTTTTTGTCTAAAATTGCATTTACCTCAGGATCTAATTTCCCCACCCTTACCTTTTTCTAAATTAACTTTTTTTTCTAAACTCTTATCCCATATTCCCTTACCCACTAATTGTCAAGGGTGTGTGTGTATATATATACAGTATATATATATATATATATATATATATATATATATATATATATATATATTTTATTTTTTTTAAATAATTTTTATTGAGGTATATTCAAAGGCATACAATAGTCATAAAAACTATTTGTTTGCCAAACAGATGCACATAAAAACAGGTTCTTGCATTGCATGTCACATACAGTAAGGTTTAGTGTTACAAGAATGAGAAGACAAACACAGAAAATAAACGTAAGTGTAACAATTTACATATCATGCAACCATGAGATACATAGAATGCCAAACATTGAGATGCCTTTTAAATAAAATCCTAGGCCACTCTTGGACCATCACAAGCATTAAGATAAAAGAAGGCATGTGCAAACAAAGGAGACCACTTGTGGATCTCGTTAGTAAACCTCAGTTTTTTATAATTTTATCTCATACTTATATGAATAGTGTGTAGGTTAAGTAAAGTTCTAAAGGGATAATATTATTACGTGCATATATATATATATATATTTGGACAATCTTGCGTAGGTTAAGAGAGAAATAAAGCTGAGTATAATGATAACCTGCAAGATTTTGCTAGAAAGGAGGGTAGATAGGGTGCGGTATATGTGAGAAAAACCGCGTATTCAGTCCTCCCACTAAGGGAGGCATATTAGGTGGAGTGGGGGGGTGGAGGTGATGGGTTACCTATGAGAAGCAGACAAGAGATGTCAGCTTGTCTTCTGAATTTGCCAAACAGATGCACATGAAATGGGTTGTAATTGGGCTAACTACTATAGCTGGTTGTTTAAACTAGGTAGGTAAAACTTAACATGACTCTAATTAAGGTCTCAAGAGCATGTGGATAACTAGGGGAGAAGTAAATATAGATTTGCTACCTATAATAGTAACACTGTATTAAGAGTGTTGCAAGTATATAGATCCCAAATAATGGGAATGTTAATGCAGGGCCAGCCTGCAACAGGAGCATACCTGGAGTATTGAATTGGTGTTATACTTCATATTGTGGTTGGGCGTGATTTTGATATGTATGCTAATTAATATATTAATGAGATAACAAACAAAAAATAGGGAGTAACATTATTCCACGCTGAGATTGGTATCTATCTAGGTCGAGGGGAGGAACAGAACTTACTGTAGGCAGGCTCAAACCTATTAGGTATTATTATTAGTAGCTAGTTATCTAAGGGGATCTTGCCCTTGAAAATATGTGAACAGGGAAGCGTCTCCTCTCCCCAAAGAATTACACACTTGGACTGAAGAGATATTTGGATTTACAGAAAAGTATAAAATGCAATTGCTATAGGGGGATGGTTCCTATAGGGAGAACAAACGCTAAAGCAGCTGAAAAAAAACTTTAGTATGCTTCTGCTGCCTAGGCACGGGCCCTATACCCAGCAGCAGGCACATACCCTATTTAAACTGTCACCCACATCTTAAGGAGTATAAGATCTGCTATAGGCGGAGCACTTAACTAAAGGTGTCAATGTTCCTGCTAAACCTTCTGCACCATCTAAACCCCCACTCAAACTAAACAGAACAGGGATTACACAAAGTTTCAGAGGAGCAGCTTATATTAATCTGTAAACAGATAGAATTACATTTCAGTATTTAAGAACGCAATTGTAGAGCTATTAGAAACAAGAAGCCAGAAAGCCTTATTACGATAGCTTAATAGAGACACACAGTCTATATATTTTAGCACAACAGGCAGTCCCACTAGGCATTGAGAGGGTAAATGTTCAAGCTCCTCATATGCGGTAACTGTTTTAAAGTACATATAAACAACATCAATAAATAGTCTGCAAAAACTTCTGCCACCGTTTAAACATGCAAAGCAATTATTGTATATAATTTTAAACTATATAAAATATGATATAGGCAAGGATAAGTTGTAGATATGGCACAACCTGGGAGAACTAAGCAGTATCCTGTGGCTTATGATATACTTAAATGTCTGCATATTTGATTTATGATAATGAGTGGACATACACAGTTCTGTGGACATTAAGGGTGCGTAGGCAACAGATTGAGGGCAATCACCAAAAAAGGCAAGGCTCACTGTTCAGACACAGGCAAGCATAACGGTATATGAGTCCAGTACATAAAATGTCTCTGCAGTTGTGAAAATATCCCCTGCGATAAGCACTAATGCGGTGGCCAAAGTGTTTCATCTGTCAGGGGCCCAGTAATACTGACCGGATTAACCAATGCCTTTTCTAAGGCTAGGGGGAACATGCCGCATACATAGTGTGGGTCGCGGCCAGTAAAAAAAGTGTGCTCTATGGCGTGGCAGTCCATAAGTTATCTCTAACAGAGACCTCCCGGTATCATTAAACTTAAGTGCGCTCTGCGAGGTAACCTTCAATACCGCTCCATGCCGACGACCATAATCATGTGTACCAGTCATACAAATGAGCACTTGTACCAAGCTGAACCCTCGGTCTGCAAAGTAGAGGCAGCTCTGGGTCAGGCCATCTTGTAGAAGGGACCGGTCCAAGCGCTTGTGATATGGATTCTGCTGGGCTGCTGCTCCCCTGGTCCAAGACGTCCGCAGCTGAACACATGGATCACTGTCAGGCTCACCCTTAGATGTACGGGTATTTTCTGCAATTTCTCGACTTGCAGCAGCGGGTGGTGTAGGAGCTCGGCCATCATTTCTCGGGTACCTTAGTAGGTTAGGAGCAAGAGTTTTATCCCCGGGGCTTGCTATAGCGATGCTTTGTTGTCGCATAACTCCCTTATTTGCCGGATCAGCAAGGAGTGAATAGGCAGCGTGAGTTGCAGGTGCCATTGCCTCCCGCTGAAGACCCACTGTAGCTTGGTACTCGAGTGCAGCTCTGCATCCCTCTAGAAAGCAGTATATCTCCTGCATAACGGACTCCACATCCTCCATGCTCAAGTTAGGCCACGAGCCCCTAGCTTGGGGTTTAGAAATATATCAGTCTTTGATAAATTGAGGTCGCAATTGATGGGGTTGAGTAGGCCGCAAGATGGCTGCTACAGCTCTCTGAATCGGTGGCAAACGCGCTAAGGTTGAAAGATCAGATTATGAGGTGTTTCGTTCACGAAAATCAGTAGGTGAGAGCAGCTGCAATCTCAGGTCATCATGAGTAGTCTGATGGGTTAATAAATGGACACAGACGGTCGCTAGTTTTAGTTCTTATATGGTATATAGTGAGAGCTTCTGAAAAGTGCGACCGTCCAGTTTCACTGTTGGCTCCGCCCCCCCCATATATATATATATATTTAACCCTAACGTTATGGGACCTGCCGTCCCACATGTTCCTCAGACTTATCTAAGTTAAAAAGTCCTAATACTTTTATGGAAGTTTATTTGTTTTCCATTGTTTCCGTGAATTTAATCCAGTTTTGTCTGATTTCCGATTTGCAAAGCTTTGCACCCCACATATGCCTATTACATGTTGCTAATGTTTCTATATTTGCTGTCACCAAAACCGTACTTATGCTACCAGATGTATTGTTCATTGCATGTTGTTGTCACGATGTATGTCTTTTTTATTTTTCTCCAACACAAGGCTGTTATCAGAATTCCTTAGGCTCTCCCTCCACATTTCAATTCAAGGGTATTTACATGATAGCTTCATCTTACCACCTCCAAAATGTCTATTAAGGTAATAGCACACAACGTTAGCGGTCTCAACTCTGATATTAAGAGGAAAAAGGCCATCTCAGTATATGGGGTTACGGTACTCCTCCACTCTTCAATTAATTTTGAGGAGGAAGAAATAATTAGAGATAGGGAGGGTTGATACCTTCTGATAAGGGGCCTAGTCCAGAATACCCCAATATTAATTGTTAACGTTAATGCACCTAACGAACAGCAAGCACATTTTTTTTTACAAAATTAAGTAAACTTCTGACCCTTTGGAAAAGGTATAAGACCATCATAGGGGGAGACTTTAATCTAACACTAGAATCCAAATTAGATAGAGCAACACAAGGGATGCCACACAAACCCCTCTAGACCTTCTCATAACATTTTAAAAGCTTTTTCTTTAGACCATAATTTGATTGACTGCCGGAGAATAACTCACACTCCAGAATAGACTATATATTCATGAACCAAATAATGATTCCACTCTTAACTAAAGTTACTATAATGAATTGCCAATGGTCTGACCACTCTATAGTGAAAGTTACTATCTCTGAGGTTCTAAATCCAAACAGAACCAAATCATGGTCGTTAAATACTAACCTATTACAAGATAACATTATACTACAAAAGCTTTACCAACAAATTACAGAATTCATATCCATCGGTGTTAGCAGCACCTTTAACCCAATTCATGTCAGGGGAGCACTAAAGGCCTTTGTACAGGGTTTCTTGATTGCAGAATCCGATAAGCAGAATAAGCAAAATAATGCTAAACTGACTTAATTACAATCAGAAGCAAATCGATTAAGATCTCAATTGGTCCATAACACGAATAAAAAAATTCTAAAAAAACTAAACGATGAGACTGACCAATTACTTAATAAAGATGCAGCCAGATCTATCAAAATTATTATCAAAGTTGAAATATTTAAGGGCAAAACCAAAACATATGGGATAAATCTGCTAACGGCTTTCTGAAACGTGGACATTCTGTAGATGTTGCTGGAAACATTCTACCAAGTATACTGGGAGATAGATAAAAGTTATTAATAATTTTCAGATGGGATTCTTTCCAACTAATTGAAATTATGCATGAATTAACAGCTGCAAAACTTTTTTTTATTTTATCTGTCTCTTTATTCGGGAAATGGCAGACCCATCTGTCAAATAATTTGTCCAGGAAGAATACACTTTGTTTAGCCAGCATAATACCATATAATAAAGAGATGGAAGCATCACCTGTAATACATTTTAGATACATATCTCAATATCGGACCATGCCATAGGAGAAGAATAATAAACTCTGGGAGTATTGACAAAATGTCTTAATTGCAAATATGCAAAAAACTCTTATTAAGAATTTGATATTGTTGGGCTATGGCCTGAAAGGGTCAAATCTGTCTGTTTTCTGATAATATCTGTCAAATGGAATTAAGGCCCTTTTCATCCCATAATTTAAAGGCCCTGTTATAGATCCCTGCAGTAAATTGAGGATTACCTCTTTTGGGCAGAAAGTCAGAAAAGCTAGAGTCGTCCTCGATTAGAGTGCAACATTTATGCCACGATATAATTATATTTTTAATTGAAATAAAACTAAGGATATTAGATGGCAACAACATGACAGGGCAATGTAAGATTGCTTTTAGGAAAAAATGAGCAATGAAATAACTTTCAATATAGAAAGAAGAAAAAATATTTGTCTCTGCAATCCAGTCTATTGCAATTTTACACAATGCAGCCCAGTTATACAGTGTAATATCGGGCAGGGCCAGGCCAGTAATCTCTCTTTTTTTGCATCAGTCTATTTAAGGAGATCCGAGATTTCTTGCCCGCCCAAATAAATCTGGACAACCACGACGATAACTTGCGAAGATCTGACTTAGGTAAAATTACAGGTAGATTTTGAAGGGGATATAATAAACGTGGGAAAATTGTTTTAATTAGATTAATGCGTACCGTAATGGATAATGGGAAAGAGACCTAGATTTCTAGATCTGTTTTTATTTTATCTAAAATGGAAATTGTGTACCATTTTTTTAAGATTCTTATGGATTGGATCAAAATACCCAGATATTTAATAATTTCCACTGTTTTTAAGGGGTTATCTTGTAAGCTTGCTCTTGATTTATTAATCAAGAGGAGCTCACTTTTCTGGAAATTTATCTGATATCCCGAGAAGAGGCTGAACTCATTAAGACACTGCAAAGTCATAGGGATTGAGTATCTGGTATTATCTAAAAAGAGTAGTAAATCATCCGCATAAAGTAAGATATTGAGTTGATGTGAGTCAAGAGTGATTCCCTTCATGTTGTCTCTTAGTTTAATAGCTAGTGGTTCTAACGCTATATTAAAGAGCAACGGAGAGAGTGGGCAGCCCTGTCGCGTTCCTCTTTTCAATATAATTTTAAGAGAGAGGCAGTTATTGACAAGCAAAAAAGAAATAGGATGGTTATATAATTTCTGCACAAACTGTGTGAATTGATTCTTAAATACAAATTTATTTATAGCTGTAAAGAGATATTGCCATTAAATAGAATCAAAAGCTTTTTCAGCATCTAAAGTAAGGATTGCAATATCCTTTAAAATTCTATTCTTATTATATTTTTGAATATTCCAACAGTAATCTATGAAGGTAACAACCTTTCGTATGTGTTTAGCTGAGTTTCTAGCCAGCATAAAGCCGGTCTAATCAACATGTATGATTTTATCTATACACCGAGATCTATTGGCAAATTATAGAGGATAACATTTTGCAGTCTGCATTTAAAACAGCAATGGGTCTATATGAAGCAAGATCTTGTGTATTTTCCACTTTTTTAAGGATTAAAGAGATATTGGCTGCAGTAAATATGCCGACAAAGGATTACTGGTGCTAAAATAATAATTAAATAGTTTCCCAAGAACTATCTTTATTTCTTCTGACTATATTTAATTTAAGGTGATCAATCGCTTTACTAATTGCCTTGTCAGAGATCAGAGCATTCATCATCAGGCCATTTTCTTCCAATATCCTGGGGGTCTTAATACTCGACCAGAAGTTTTCTTAAATATAATGATTAACATCTATATCTGTATATAACTGCTGATAGAAATCAAAGAACCCTTTGGTAATATCTTTAGTTTCTGTAAGACTATTATTACCTATTCTAATGCCTGGTATAAAATTTCCTTTTTTCCTATTTTTCACTAATGTGGCCAAATATTTAGCTGAACAGCCATGAAATCCTTTAAAATGTAGATTAACCTTTAGATCTTGTTCTAGTGATTTTTGTATTAAAAGAAATCTCTCTCTTTTCTTGCCTTTAGATATATATTCCAATTTGAGCTCGTCTGAGCTCTTTAAAAATCTGTAAAAGCATTTCTGACCTGATTGGTAAGTTGCATTTCTATTGCATGATTCCTCCTTTTCAATGTGTGTGTATATATGTGTGTATATATGTGTGTGTATATATGTGTGTGTATATATATATATATATATATATATATAGGTTAGAGTCATTCAGAAAGGCACTCCATATACAAATGTAACAACCTCCAGGGTGCACTTCAGAAAATGATCCAATGTATATTCGTAGAAAAAAGGCACTCGCTTTTTGTATTTTCCAAAATGTCTGTATCATGCATTTGAAAAAGGAGGTGGAATACCTCCGAAACGTCATGCATTTTTAACTTAATTATTTATTAAATGTTAAGTTTTATCTGAACCAGTGAGTGCCTTTTTTCTACGAATATATATATATATATATATATATATTATATATATATTCTTTTATTTCTCCCCGTAATACCGCCTTGGAGGCTTCCCAGAAGGTTTCAATTTGATTAAAATATCCAATATTAATACTACAAAAATCTTTCCATCTTTGTTTCAGTCATAAGGAGAATTTAACATTGTGGAGGAGAAACCGTGGGAAGAAAAACGTTTGCATTTTATCTCCTGATTTAAATGCTGGAGAAAATGAAAGTGAGATAATGGCATGATCCGATATTAAGATCGCCCCAATACTCGGGTACATTTTTTGAATAGACAGAGATTCCGAAATAAAAAAAATAATCAATTCTTGAAAAAGTTCTATAAGATTTGGACTCACATGTAAATACCTGAGAGTCTGGGTTTTTAATTCTCCACACATCAACTAATTTGAGTTTATAGCACCATTTTTTTTTAAAATTGTTGTACTTCTATTATAACTTTTCAGGTTTTTACAGAAAAGTCTGTCTAATTCTGGGCAGGGAGTCCATTTAAAATCTTCCCCTACTATAAGATTTGCATTTATATAAGGAAACAGTTTAAATATGATTTTTTCCAAAATTCTGCTGAGAAATTATTTGGGTCGTAAATGTTGCAAAAAATAAATTTTATATAATTTATTAAAACATGTAGTAAAATAAACCTGGCTTCAGGATCGCTTTCAAAGTTTTCAAAAGTATAGTTAAGTTCTTTGTTAATTAAATGGCGACCCCACATTTTCTGTTAGTTGATGGGGCCGCTATCACCTTCCCGACCCTATTGATCTTTAATTTGGTCGATTCCAGTTCACTCAGGTGCGTTTCTTGCAAGAAAACGCCTGGTTCATCTTTAGCTAGTTGTTTAATTATGAGTTTACGTTTGGCAGGGGAGGAGATTCCCCCCACATTCCATGAAAGGATTTTAAAATCATTTACGTTAGAGACCATTTATCTATCCATCTCTTACGCTGCAAAACCAGGCCACAGAATAAAAGAAGTGTTATATATCTTGGGTGTGTTCATTATTTAGAATAGACAAACTATTTTGCCTCCTTAGTATCTTTAAGAACTAGTCTATTACCATTATCATCTACAACAATCTTAGCCAGATAGATCATAAATGGTTTAAAACCTCTGTTAATCAATTGTGTACAATATGGAGCAATATACTTCCTTTTAGAAGAGGTTTCTGTTGAATAATCTTGAAATAGTAGTATTTTGACATTTGCCACTATAAATGACCCAAGTTGGTTTTTGTATAATTTTAGCATTTCTAGGTTATCTTGAAATTTGAGACATTTAAAGATACACATTCTCGGACTAGTTGACCCATTAACATTGCATTTCTTAGAACCAACCCTATGGGCCCTTTCAATATCTAGGGGGAGCTGCTGTGGGGAAAACCCAAGTGCTTGTGGGAGGAGAGTGGACGTAAATTTCAGAAGGTCATCAAGCTCTGAATTTTTAGTGAGACCCACTATTCTTATATTATTACACCTATAGCAAACATCCAGATCCTCTAGGTGATTCTGCAAGCTAGAAATTTGGGTTTCCTATTTATGGAGAGTATTTTCTTAGAAATTGACTGGAACTTCCAAATCGGAAATTTTACTTTCTGCTTCTGTTATTCTAGAACCAAATTGTCTCACTTCAGTAGACAGGGAGATTAATTATGTTGATATACTAGTTAGATCTTTTTAATTTACTCAAATAGGGGTGAAAAAAGATCAGTCATTTGTGATATTAATGACCGCGTATCTGCTATAGGTACTGTTACTTCAGATAAAGAATCTACACTTACATCGGTTATCCCACTCCTTTTATCTTTTTGCTTAACAGGCATTATGGGTGAGTTTTGTTTCACCTGGGTGATGAATTTTTCCATTAATTATAGTGCGTATATATGAAACAGTAAAGAACAAAAATGTGTGAGAATACAGTAAACAAGCCTATAGGGCAAGATAAAAATCCCTTAAGTGTAAGTAAATATATATATATGTAAATATATATATATATATATATATATATACTGTGTGTATATATATATATATATACTGTGTGTATATATATATATATATATATATATATATATATATATGTGTGTGTGTGTGTGTGTGAAAAAGGTTGGGGGGGTTTTGTGCAACAATACAAGAGCCT
This sequence comes from Bombina bombina, assembly GCF_027579735.1. Classification (NCBI taxonomy): domain Eukaryota; kingdom Metazoa; phylum Chordata; class Amphibia; order Anura; family Bombinatoridae; genus Bombina; species Bombina bombina. The sequence goes on from NC_069502.1 coordinate 39,088,168, forward strand.
GTATTACATGAAGTGACTAACTATCTAGCACAAGTAAGGACATCCTAAAAATTTGCTGCTGCCATTTTGAATTTCTAGTACTAGCAATAAAGTTACTTCAAGACATTCTTTAACCCTAAAAAAAGGGTTCACGGATATTAAACTCTATTTCTTTCATGTAATTAGCAAGAGTCCATGAGCTAGTGACGTATGGGATATACATTCCTACCAGGAGGGGCAAAGTTTCCCAAACCTCAAAATGCCTATAAATACACCCCTCACCACACCCACAAATCAGTTTTACAAACTTTGCCTCCCATGGAGGTGGTGAAGTAAGTTTGTGCTAGATTCTACGTTGATATGCGCTTCACAGCAGGCTGGAGCCCGGTTTTCCTCTCAGTGTGCAGTGAATGTCAGAGGGATGTGAAGAGAGTATTGCCTATTTGAATTCAATGATCTCCTTCTACGGGGTCTATTTCATAGGTTCTCTGTTATCGGTCGTAGAGATTCATCTCTTACCTCCCTTTTCAGATCGACGATATACTCTTATATATACCATTACCTCTACTGATTCTCGTTTCAGTACTGATTTGGCTTTCTACTACATGTAGATGAGTGGAGCAAGACAGGAAAAGAATACACTTGGAAGCACGTACATCTACTACATGTAGATGAGTGTCCTGGGGTAAGTAAGTCTTATTTTCTGTGACACTCTAAGCTATGGTTGGGCACTTTTATATAAAGTTCTAAATATATGTGTTTAAACATTTATTTGCCTTGATTCAGGATGTTCAACGTTCCTTATTTCAGACAGTCAGTTTCATATTTGGGATAATGCATATGAATTAATCAATTTTTTCTTACCTTAAAATTTGACTTTTTTCCTGTGGGCTGTTAGGCTCGCGGGGGCTGAAAATGCTTCATTTTATTGCGTCATTCTTGGCGCGGACTTTCTTGGCGCAAAAATTTTCTTGTCATTTCCGGCGTCATACGTGTCGCTGGAAGTTGCGTCATTTTTTTGACGTTTTTGCGCCAAAAAATGTCGGCATTACCGGATGTGGCGCCATTTTTGGCGCCAAAAGCATTTAGGCGCCAAATAATGTGGGCTGCTTTTTTGGCGCTTAAAAATTTGAGCGTCTTTGTTGTCTCCACAATATTTAAGTCTCATTATTTATTGCTTCTGGTTGCTAGAAGCTTGTTCATTGGCATTTTTTTCCCATTCCTGAAACTGTCATTTAAGGAATTTGATCAATTTTTTCTATTACATATTGCAAGATGTCTCAGATTGACCCTGAATCAGAAGCCACTTCTGGAAAAACGCTTAACTGAGTTTCAGTTCTACCAAAGCTAAGTTCATTTATTTTAAATGTTATAAATGTTTATCTTTAGCTATGGTTTGTAATAAGTTATTATGATATACTTTTACATTCAGAATCCATTAGTATTTATGCTTTATATATTTCCATTCTTACATCTTATGTACAAGAAATATTTAGAAGATTTATAAGAAATTTTTTCTGATTCTATTTTAAAGGCTTTGTCTGACGTCGTGCCTTCTAGTAAAATTTTTAGGTCTTTTTCACTTCTTTTTTAATTATTGAAGTTTCAAATGACCAACAACATACTGATTTATCCTTCTCTGATGATGTTTTTTCTCTTTCAGAAATTTTCTTCATCAGATATTGACACTAACAAATCTACTTTTTTTATTATTTTTCTATTATTAAAGTACATTTGTTCTTTGTTGAAAAGGTGTTGATTATTTTGGATATTAAGGTAACTAGTTCTTTAAGACTAGCTGACACTATTTCTGCCTATTTATTCTTCTGTGTTTTCAGAGGTTTTCTTTCCAAATCCCCATACTAGGGAATGGAATAGGCTGAGAATTTTCTTTTATTCCTTCTTCAAAGGTTTTAAACTATATTCTTTGCCAGCAGTTAAAATTCAATTTAGAGGGTTCTCCAATTTATTGGGGCTATCTCTACTTCTACTAATTATGCTATTGTTTCTATTGCAAAATAGTATTTATTTTCCTTTAGATAGTTGTATCTTATTTATGGAAAATTATTTAGTTTCAGGTACTTTTCTTGGTCCTGTGATTTATTTGGATATTGCAATTACTTCATTTTTTCTGTTTACTTTAAGATCAAGTATCAGATTATGATTTATTTTAGCATTGTTAAAGGGACAACATTTACTAGACTAGGTGCTGTTGCATTTGTCTTGTTGTTTTGCATTTATTGATTATGCAAGTCCACTGTATTGACTGGTCCTTTTAACTTGACTATCATGCTAATAATTTCATTTGTGTCTTCATTTTATTGAATATTTTCGCAAATGAGGGTTAATCTATGTCTTTAGCTATTTTAGCTAGAAGAATTTTGTGTTTTTAAAAAAAAAATAAAAAAAAATCCATATTTCTTTTGTTCTAAGATAATCAATTATTTGTTTTATAATTGGATTCAATTCTTGACTGTTACTCTGGGTTTCAAGATTGAGTTCTAAGACTAAAACTTTAAGCTTATACTAGTTTGGTTGTTCTTATTAAGGAACGAATTCCTGAGTTCTTTCCCAAGTAACATGTTTATAATTGGAGTTCGAAATCAGCTCCCTAATATTGCGATGTAGGTGCCGTATTCCAGCTTGGCTGGTAAGAGGCAGGTTAAGATTTCTTTGAAATTTATTTGGTTCTATTTTGTCCAAATTTCTTTGATTTTATTCCAGTAAGGCTAACACTTTCTTTAAGTGTGTTTCTGTCCTATATATTTTGGGTACTGTTGAAGCATGGCTGGGCACCCATGGGGTTCAAGCGCTGCTCAGACCTGGAATCTTCTGGGGTATTTCTTCCAGTTCCTTTTTTAGGAACCGGGTTTTGGAGTTTTATTCAAACTATTTTGCCTTTTTATGGTCATTGATAGCATTATTTGTTTTCATTAGATACAATAAATGCATATTTCCATTTTTCTGTTTTCATTCAGATTATTTTCTGAGGATGCGGAATCTCATATGATTCACTTGCTCTTCAGGACATAGTTAGAGGATCTTTTTTTCAAAAGCTCTTGATTCCTCACACAAGGGTCACCTTTTTTAGGTTTCCAGATAGTTTGTGTCACTGTCTTTGTCTCTATCAGACAAGGGATAATTTTATTGGGTTCCGTCTGTCGGTACCTTTAGTCTCCTTCAGTTGCTATATATGCATAGAAGTTTTAGGTCTTATGGCCACAGCATTGGATTCAATTCCCTTTGCTCATTTTCCAGTCTTTTATGAGTGTTGTTTCTTCAAGAACATGGTTGGAGGATCAATTTACCAAAAAGTTCGTTGATTCCTCAGACAAGGGTAACCTTTTTAGGTTTCCAGATAGATTCAGTGTCCATGACTCTGTCTCTGACGGACAAGAGACGTCTGAAATTGGTTTCAGCTTGTCGAAACCTTCAGTCTCAATCTTTCCCTTCGGTAGCCTTATGCATGGAAATTCTAGGTCTTATGACTGCTGCATTGGACACGATCCCCTTTGCTCGTTTTCTCATGCGACCTCTTCAGCTCTGTATGCTGAACCAGTGGTGCAGGGATTATACAAAGATATCTCAATTAATATCTTTAAAACTGATTGTTCAACACTCTCTGACGTGGTGGACAGACCACCATCGTTTAGTTCAGGGGGCTTCTTTTGTTCTTCCAACCTAGACTGTGATCTCAACAGATGCAAGTCTGACAGGTTGGGGAGCTGTATGGGGGTTTCTGACAGCACAAGGGGTTTGGGAATCTCAGGAGGCGAGATTACCAATCAACATTTTGGAACTCCGTGCAATTTTCAGAGCTCTTCAGTCGTGGCCTCTTCTAAAGAGAGAGTCGTTCATTTGTTTCCAGATGGACAATGTCACAACCGTGGCATATGTCAATCATGTCCACTGGCTATGAAAGAAGTCTCTCGAATACTTGTATGGGCGGAATCCAGCTCCTGTCTAATTTCTGCGGTTCATATCCCAGGTATAGACAATTGAGAAGCGGATTATCTCAGTCGCCAAACGTTACATCCGGGCGAATGGTCTATTCACCCAGAGGTATTTCTTCAGATTGTTCAAATATGGGGACTTCCATAAATAGATCTGATGGCTTCTCATCTAAACAAGAAGCTTCCCAGGTATCTGTCCAGATCCAGGGATCCTCAGGCGGAAGCAGTGGATGCATTGTCACTTCCTTGGAAGTATCATCCTGCTTATATCTTTTCGCCTCTAGTTCTTCTTTCAAGAATGATTTCCAAGATTCTAAAGGAGCGTTCGTTTATTCTGCTGGTGGCTCCAGCATGGCCTCACAGGTTTTGGTATGCAGATCTTGTCCGGATGGCTACTTGCCAACTGTGGACTCTTCCGTTAAGACCAGACCTTCTATCGTAAGGTCCTTTTTTCAATCAGGATATCAAATCCTTAAATTTGAAGGTATGGAGATTGAACACTTGATTCTCAGTCATAGAGGTTTCTCTGACTCCGTAATTAATACTATGTTACAGGCTAGTAAATCTGTATCTAGGATGATATATTATCGAGTCTGGAAGACTTCCATTTCCAGGTGTTTTTCTCATCATTTTTCTTGGCATTCTTTTAGAATTCCTAGAATTTTACAGTTTCTTCAGGATGGTTTGGATAAAGGTTTGTCTGCAAGTTCCTTGAAAGGACAAATCTCTGCTCTTTCTGTTCTTTTTCACAGAAAGATTGCTAGTCTTCCTGATATTTATTGTTTTGTACAAGCTTTGGTTCGTATAAAACCTGTTATTAAGTCAATTTCTCCTCCTTGGAGTTTGAATTTGGTTCTAGGGGCTCTTCAAGCACCTCCATTTGAACCTATGCATTCGCTGGATATTAAATTACTTTCTTGGAAAGTTTTGTTTCTTTTGGCCATCTCTTCTGCTAGAAGAGTTTCTGAATTATCTGCTCTTTCTTGTGAGTCTCCTTTTCTGATTTTTCATCAGGATAAGGCGGTTTTGCGAACTTCATTTATATTTTTACCTAAGGTTGTGAATTCTAACAACATTAGTAGAGGAATTGTAGTTCCTTCATTGTGTCCTAATCCTAAGATCTCTAAGGAAAGATCGTTGCATTCTTTGGATGTAGTTAGAGCTTTGAAATATTATGTTGAAGCTACTAAGATTTCCGGAAGACTTCTAATCTATTTGTTATCTTTTCTGGTTAAAGGAAAGGTCAGAAGGCTTCTGCCATTTCTTTGGCATTGTGGTTTAAGTCTTTGATTCATCATGTTTATGTTGAGTCAGGTAGAACTCCGCCTCAAAGGATTACAGCTCATTCAACTAGGTCAGTATCTACTTCCTGGGCATTTAGGAATGATGCTTCGGTTCATCAGATTTGCAAAGCAGCAACTTGGTCTTCTTTGCATACTTTTACTAAATTCTACCATTTTGATGTGTTTTCTTCCTCAGAAGCAGTCTTTGGTAGAAAAGTACTTCAGGCAGCTGTTTCAGTTTGATTCTTCTGCTTATATTTTCAGTTTTTTTCATTATAAGATTTAAACTTTGTTTCAGCGGAATTGGCTGTCTTTATTTTATCCCTCCCTCTCTAGTGACTCTTGCGTGGAAGATCCAAATTTTGGGTATTCATTATCCCATACGTCACTAGCTCATGGACTCTTGCTAATTACATGAAAGAAAACATAATTTATGTAAGAACTTACCTGATAAATTCATTTCTTTCATATTAGCAAGAGTCCATGAGGCCCACCCTTTTTTTGTGGTGGTTATGATTTTTTTGTATAAAGCACAATTATTCCAATTCCTTATTTTTTATGCTTTCGCACTTTTTTCTTATCACCCCACTTCTTGGCTATTCGTTAAACTGATTTGTGGGTGTGGTGAGGGGTGTATTTATAGTCATTTTGAGGTTTGGGAAACTTTGCCCCTCCTGGTAGGAATGTATATCCCATACGTCACTAGCTCATGGACTCTTGCTAATATGAAAGAAATGAATTTATCAGGTAAGTTCTTACATAAATTATGTTATGTAGCTATTTTACTTTCTACCAAAGCGCAGGCTAAATGTACAGAGGCTTAGAATAAACTTCTGAACATTAAATACCCTTCTATACATTAAATATAATGGCAGACATATGACATATTCTTTTAGAGACCCAGTAAAAAATATAGCAACAAATTCTGTATGCAGACCATTTACTTGAGAGTTTTTTGTTCCCAGAACCGATATACACAAGTTATATGCAATCAGGATCCAACTAGTCCATTAATTAGGATAGAAAAGCCATGACAAGAACACTTTTTATAGTTGTATTTTCATATGAGCGTATGACTCTCCTACCTGCAAGCGGGGTTGTCGAATGCTGGTTGCGTACCCTTCACACAAGATCTTCCTGGACCCACATATTGCTGAACCAGGCAGCGACACATGAACGCCACAGCTGGCCCCTCCTGAAGCACCTCCTCTGGTTTCCCTTCTGGTAAAAGCAAGTGCGGTTTTCACCGCAAGCCATCGAGGGCTACTTTGGGCTTCCTTTGCTTGTAGGCGAATACACCACCTCGTGCCCTGTTTGACCCTGGAAAAAGCTTGGGACCAAGGGGCTAATAGCTAGGAGCAGATGGACTTTTGCAGCGTTCGATCTCGCATCCACTACAGAACCACACACAGCACGGGTAGCTCCGCCCCCAACGGAAGCCTATCATCTCAAACTTTCCAAAGTACATATCCTGATTATCTACCTACGCCTCTTCCTCCCTGTACTTGTCTCCTGACACAAGTATTTAATTATATTCTACAAGGAAAAGACATCCCAAAGTAAATGTTAATGGCAAGAATTGCGGTTATACCTAAACCAGGAAAAAATAAACAACATTGCCAAAATTACATACCCATCTCCTTGATTAATCAAGATGTCAAGATATTAATTAAAATTCTGGGCTTCCTGTTTGGGGTGGAGTCAGTCGCGTAATAGTGATCCTCCATAGCGGACGCTTGTTCACAGCTCCCGCGCTACCAACTCCCCACGCTGTTAGCCCCGAGGCCCTAGCTATCTCACGGGCTTGTTTGGGCGTCGAGCCTACTAACTGGCTCTTAAGAGGCAGGAATCTAAAGAATTGCGGTGTAATCTGCTGGAACCGTTTGGAAATCGCAGACGGCAGGTGACTCGCAAAGAACACAGCTGATCCGGGATTGTCGAACCACTCTTCAGCGCCAGTGAGTAGTGCACGGCACGTCACCCGGTGGTCGAGAGGGGTTGTTGACTCACGGAGCGATCCGGGGGTCACCTCCTATCCCCTGGGACTCAAAATCTGTTTCCACTGGCGGCTGGAAGGTGTTGCATGTAAAATCTGCAGCTTTATCAGCGGTTACAAAGGGCCTGGGTCAGGACGCTTACTTTTCTGTCTGTTAACGGCAACCCAAAATCTCAGGAGCAGGAGCCTGCCTGGTCTTAGAATACCCTATGGAAACTGCAAGTATTATATAAGGAAAGAAAAGAACGTTAAGCCCACTTCTATCTATGTACTGTTACATTCTTGGCTTGAAAGCAAGTTGTGTGTAGCGAACAGTGTCGCATAATTTTTCCTTTCATGAATCCGCACACTTAATACAGAGCTGGGTGTGAACTCAATATCGTGTTATCTATCATAACAGGGTCAGGAAAAAAAAAAAAGAAGAAAAAGAGGAAGGAAAGGACAAAAGAGGGGAAAGATAAGAAACCTTGCATAGTATTTTGTGAACCGTTGACTGTAGCTTGTTCTTCTCTTTCACTGCTGGAGAGACTTTTTCTCTTGTTAAGTGTAGTCAGTCCACGGGTCATCCATTACTTATGGAATATATCTCTTCCTAACAGGAAGCGATATATTCCATAAGTAATGGATGACCCGTGGACTGACTACACTACAAGAGAAATAAATTTATCAGGTAAGCATAAATTATGTTTTTTTCTTTTTTTTCACAGATACAGGAGATTAATATCACTCCTAGGTTGCTGAGACATATAGCTGGTTTGAAGGTTCACCTAAAGTTCTAAAAATTATATGTTAAGGACAATCGTCACTATCTGAACCAGACTGTTGATTGGTTTATTAACGCAGTTCTTGTGTTTGTCTACATACTGGTGTGCTGTCATGTTATGTTATATTGTCCTTTTTTTTGTTAGCGTTTGATATATAACAATATAGTACTAGCAGAATTTTTTGAACAAATTAAGCATTAAAAGAATGTAGTGGCTGAGGTCCAAGGATCTCTAGAGTTTTGATTTTGCCTTTAAATACTGTCTATACGGTGAAATATACATGATAGCATTGTTAGGGGTAACGTATCTTTGGTTCTGAAATTGAAAAGGGGGAAGGAAAAAAAGAAAAAAAAAAGAAAGGGATAGCTTAGGAGGTTAATGGTTAAAACATCTAAACCTTGTAAAACCAATTGGAGCCTCAAAAAAATATCTGAAGTTACACTTTATGGTACTGGGGCAACTCGCTGGATTGCTGGATCGCTTCTAAAGTACATAACTGTTTTTGTTTATTATTATTTTATTAGTATAAGGTGATTCTATCCTAACAATTTTAAGAAGTTCTAAGGTTCTAGGGCTTCTTTATGGTATAAAGGAAGGAAGACAGAAAAAGGAAAGGGAGAGTTAGAGAAAGAAAAGAAATAAAGGGGAGAAGGGGAGGAAGAAAGACAAGAAAGGGGGAAGGAAAGGAAAAAGAAAGAGAAAAAGGAGTGAAAAAGAAAAAGAAGACAAAAGGAAAGAAAGAGTCAAATTTATTGTAAGGCTATTATATTGGTATACAGATCTCTGCTTTAAACCAGTAGATAGATTTTTCATTCGTCTAGTCTAGTATCTAGTCTAGTATAAGGGGACACATTTCTCTTAAGTCACACTTCACCATCACATAAGATAAATAAAATATCACTTTTTAGAAAAAAAAAGAGAAGGGAAGAGAAGGAAAAAAAAAAAGAAAAAAAATCCCTTTTGGATTTTTTCTTTGATTTTGATTGCTTTTTTCACACTAATTTATGGAAAGATTAATCACACATGGAAAACACAGTTCACCTATAATGCCCCCTAAGATAAAAGATTGCAAGACGAAAGGGTTAGACACCAGCACTGAGGTTAATTTAGAAATAGGTAACCCGATATTAGACTCCCACTTAATAATGGCTCAAATAACAGAATTTATAGCGCCTCAATTTAATGAAATCAAAAAGGAGCTAATTAATATCTCTACTAATATTATAGCTCTCTCCACTGAAGTAAAGCAATTCTCAAACAGACTATCAGAGGCCGAAAGCAGAATCTCAGATATAGAGGATGTTTCTAATACCCAAGCTACACAACTCCTAACACAAGAATCTCAAATGATCAACTTACAAAATCGCCTGGAGGACCTTGAGGATCGCTCCAGGCGAAATAATATTAGAATTGTAGGTTTGCCCGAAACGATGGAATATAATGACCTTATTAAATTTACCTCTGAAATACTTCCTAAGGCACTAGACTTCCCGGCCTCCCAACTCCCTTTAGTAGTAGAAAGAGCAAATAGAATTGGCCATCCTAAGTTAAATACGAATGGTTCCCCTAGGAATAGGATAAGTATCGTCAAATATCTTAAATTCCAGGACAAGGTTGAAATGTTAAAATGATATAAAAAGATGGATTCTCTCATAATAGATAATAATAAGCTGCTATTATTTCAAGATTTCTCTAGTGAGACTTCTGCTAAAAGGAAATCTATGGCACCGTTCTGTACAAACCTTTTTAAGAATGGTTTCAAAGCAAGATTAATATATCCTGCTAAAATTATATTTGAAGATCAAGATAAACGTATTATACTTAACAATGTTGCTGAAGCAAAAGAATTCATGATTGCAAAAAAAATTACTGATGATAAATAAGCTTGCATGTGTCTTTAGAAGTTTACGGCTAGATTTGGAGTTTTGTCGGTAACGACCCAAAAAGCTAACGCCGGCTTTTTTCTGGCCGCACCATAAAAATAACTCTGGTATTGAGAGTCCACATAAAGGCTGCGTTAGGCTCCAAAAAAGGAGCGTAGAGCATATTTAACGCAGCTTCAACTCTCGATACCAGAGTTGCTTACGCAAGCGGCCAGCCTCAAAAACGTGCTCGTGCACGATTCCCCCATAGGAAACAATGGGGCTGTTTGAGCTGAAAAAAACCTAACACCTGCAAAAAAGCCGCGTTCAGCTCTTAACGCAGCCCCATTGTTTGCTATGCGTAAACACTTCCTACGTCTGCACCTAACACCCTAACATGTACCCCGAGTCTAAACACCCCTAACCTTACACTTATTAACCCCTATTCTGCCGCCCCCACTATCGCTGACCCCTGCATAATTTTTTTAACCCCTAATCTGCCGCTCCGTAAACCGCCGCTACTTACATTATCCCTATGTACCCCTAATCTGCTGCCCCTAACACCGCCGACCCCTATATTATATTTATTAACCCCTAATCTGCTCCCCACAACGTCGCCTCCACCTGCCTACACTTATTAACCCCTAATCTGCCGACCGGACCTGAGCGCTACTATAATAAAGTTATTAACCCCTAATCCGCCTCACTAACCCTATAATAAATAGTATTAACCCCTAATCTGCCCTCCCTAACATCGCCGACACCTAACTTCAATTATTAACCCCTAATCTGCCGACCGGAGCTCACCGCTATTCTAATAAATGTATTAACCCCTAAAGCTAAGTCTAACCCTAACACTAACACCCCCCTAAATTAAATATAATTTTAATCTAACGAAATTAATTAACTCTTATTAAATAAATTATTCCTATTTAAAGCTAAATACTTACCTGTAAAATAAATCCTAATATAGCTACAATATAAATTATAATTACATTGTAGCTATTTTAGGATTAATATTTATTTTACAGGTAACTTTGTATTTATTTTAACCAGGTACAATAGCTATTAAATAGTTAAGAACTATTTAATAGTTACCTAGTTAAAATAATTACAACATTACCTGTAAAATAAATCCTAACCTAAGTTACAATTAAACCTAACACTACACTATCAATAAATTAATTAAATACGATATCTACAAATAACTACAATGAAATAAACTAACTAAAGTACAAAAAATAAAAAAGAACTAAGTTACAAAAAATAAAAAATATCTACAAACATAAGAAACATATTACAACAATTTTAAACTAATTACACCTACTCTAAGCCCCCTAATAAAATAACAAAGACCCCCAAAATAACAAAATGCCCTACCCTATTCTAAATTACTAAAGTTCAAAGCTCTTTTACCTTACCAGCCCTGAACAGGGCCCTTTGCGGGGCATGCCCCAAGAAGTTCAGCTCTTTTGCCTGTAAAAAAAACATACAATACCCCCCCCCAACATTACAACCCACCACCCACATACCCCTAATCTAACCCAAACCCCCCTTAAATAAACCTAACACTAAGCCCCTGAAGATCATCCTACCTTGTCTTCACCTCACCAGGTATCACCGATCCGTCCTGGCTCCAAAATCTTCATCCAACCCAAGCGGGGGCTGGCGATCCATCATCCGGTGGCTGAAGAGGTCCAGAAGAGGCTCCAAAGTCTTCATCCTATCCGGGAAGAAGAGTAGATCCGGACCGGCAACCATCATCTTCCAAGCGGCATCTTCTATCTTCATCCGATGAGGACCGGCTCCATCCTGAAGACCTCCGACGCGGACCCATCTTCATCCGGCGACGTCCAACTGAAGAATGACGGTTCCTTTAAGGGACGTCATCCAAGATGGCGTCCCTCGAATTCCGATTGGCTGATAGGATTCTATCAGCCAATCGGAATTAAGGTAGGAATATTCTGATTGGCTGATGGAATCAGCCAATCAGAATCAAGTTCAATTCGATTGGCTGATCCGATCAGCCAATCAGATTGAGCTCGCATTCTATTGGCTGATTGGAACAGGGGGGTGTTAGTGTTAGGGTTAGACTTAGCTTTAGGGGTTAGTACATTTATTAGAATAGCGGTGAGCTCCGGTCGGCAGATTAGGGGTTAATAAGTGTAGGCAGGTGGAGGCGACGTTGTTGGGGGCAGATTAGGGGTTAATAAATATAATATAGGGGTCGGCGGTGTTAGGGGCAGCAGATTAGGGGTACATAGCTATAATGTAGGTGGCGGCGCTTTACGGTCGGCAGATTAGGGGTTAATTATTGTAGGTAGTTGGCGGCGACGTTGTGGGGGGCAGATTAGGGGTTAATAAATATAATACAGGGGTCGGCGGTGTTAGGGGCAGCAGATTAGGGGTACATAAGTATAACGTAGGTGGCGGTCGGCAGATTAGGGGTTAAAAAAAATTAATCGAGTGGCGGCGATGTGGGGGGACCTCGGTTTAGGGGTACATAGGTAGTTTATGGGTGTTAGTGTACTTTAGAGTACAGTAGTTAAGAGCTTTATGAACCGGCGTTAGCCCAGAAAGCTCTTAACTACTGACTTTTTTCTGCGGCTGGAGTTTTGTCGTTAGATTTCTAACGCTCACTTTAGACACGACTCTAAATACCGGAGTTAGAAAGATCCCATTGAAAAGATAGGATACGCAATTTACGTAAGGGGATCTGCGGTATGGAAAAGTCGCGGCTGAAAAGTGAGCGTTTGACCCTTTTTTGAGTGACTCCAAATACCGGAGTTAGCCTAAAACCAGCGTTAGGAGCCTCTAACGCTGGTTTTCACGGCTAACGCCAAACTCCAAATCTAGGCCATAGTTTGTATCAGGGTAGAATTAAACAAAACTTTAAGGTGCAGTCTAGTCTAGGAAATATAAGAGCTGATACAATGTTTTACTCTGCGATGTTAAGTGATTTTAATTTTTTGGGGGCTTGTTTGTTTTTGTTTTTTGTCTCTTTTTTTTTTTTTTCCTCACCTGTGTCCTCTCCCTCTCCCCTTATTTTACACCTCCGCTGGGGCACGCAGTACTGTTTATGGCCAATATATTCTCTTTCTAGTTAGTAATGACCTTTAATGTGTGTCAAGATTTTAAAGTACTCTCGTGGAATGTAGGCGGCATAACCTCTCCAATGAAGCGTAAACTTGTCATAAAAACTTTAGCTAAACACCATCCAGAGGTTGTGTTCTTACAAGAGACCCACTTAAAAGAGGCAGAAATTTCCAAATTGAAGATAAAATGGGAAGGAGAGGTGTTTGCCACTCCAGTGAGAAATAGGAAGGCAGGGGTCGCCATACTGCTGAAAAAGAGTATAAGGTTAAAAAGGTAGAGTACTATCCGGAGGCAAGATTTCTTATACTGCAAGTAGTGATTAATAAGGTTGATTTTATTTTTTGTAATATCTATGGGCCAAATATTCACGACCCGGTGTTTTGGGAGAAGATTAAAGTCAAGCTATTCCCATTTGTCTCTCAAAACCTTATCTTAGGGGGAGATTTTAATATTGCAATGTGTCCTGAGTTAGATAGACTATCACAGAAAAAAACAAGAGATTATGATAAAAGAGCAAAATGTCTGAAACAGGTCTGTCAGAAACTCAAATTGTTAGATATATGGCGTATTGAGTATCCAGACTCTAGAACTTTTTCCTGTGAGTCAAAAGTACACAGGACCTTTTCAAGGATTGATATGCTTTTAGTGTCAGAATCTTTATCGATACTGAAAGCTAAACCTGAGATTGCTGACATACTTGTTTCTGACCACGCTATCATCTCACTAGCTTTCCCCTCTATAAGTAGACCTAAAAATAGGAATCAAAGTTTCATATTTCCACGTTTTCTATATAATAATCCTAGATTTGGTTCTTGGTTAAAGCAAAAATGGAAAGATTATGTCACTTTTAATATTGCCCAAAGTAGTAATATTGAATCATTCTGGGAAGCATCGAAAGCTGTGTTAAGAGGGGAAATAAATGCATATATTAATGCATGGAACAAGAAAAATAGAGCAACTGAAATTCAGTTCGCGTATCAGGTTAAGAACGCTCTTAGAAATTATTATAATGAAAGTTCTACTAGCAACTGGAGTAAATATCTTGAGGCAAAAAATAATCGAGAGATTTATCTTAAGAAAAGATCACAATATGAAGAACTTAAATTGAATCTTAAGTTTAAAGGTTTTCATGGTATCTCTGCTAAACATCTAGCTAATTTAACTAAAAATAGGAAAAGTAAAAATTATATCACAGCTATTAAAGAGGGTAAAAACAGATTTACGGATCCTGTAATGATCAGAAAGGTTTTTCATAATTTCTATCAAAAACTCTATAATAAAACAGATGTTAATGTGTTAAATCTTGAAAATTTTATGTCTCATATTACACTCCCACAATTTCCTAAAGAATGTCTAGAAAAGTTAAACGCTCATATCACAGGAGAGGAAATCACCAAAGCTATTGATAAAGCAAAACTAAATAAAGCTGCAGGGCCAGACTTCCTACCAGTTGAATTTTATAAATTGTTGTCTCAAGAAATTAACTTTACCTTGGAAAAGGTACACACAGCAGCCAATGTCACCTTAATACCGAAAAAAGACAGGGGAAAAGAGGACCCTGCCTCGTATAGGCCAATATCTATTCTTAATGCAGACTATAAAATTTTAACCTCCATTATTGCAGATAGATTAGCGAATGGCCTACATGAGATTATCCATCCTGATCAGACAGGTTTTATTAAAGGAAGGAATTCGGCTAAAAATATCCGCAAACTGGTGATGCTTTTGGATTATTTCTGGAATAGAGACGAAAGAAAGAAAGATATATATGCAGATCTGGCTCTTTTAACAGTAGACGCAGAAAAAGCCTTCGATTCTATCACATGGCAGTATTTATTCAGTGTCCGAGAACGATTTGGATTTCAAGAGCAATTTCTTTATTTTATCCATAAAATATATTGGTTGCCAGTCTCATACTTATTGATTAATGATATATTATCCCCCAAGATAATTCTTGGTAGGGGAACAAGGCAAGGGTGCCCTTTATCTCCCTTGTTGTTTGACATCGCGTTAGAGCCTCTGGCCATCTGGTTAAGGCAAAATATTAGCGGTATCTCAATCAGGTCACAAAAATTGAAAACTCTGTTGTACGCAGACGGCATGTTACTTTTCCTAGACACCACAGCGTATCATATACCTTTAGTTATGCAGTTTTTTGCAGAATTTAGCTCTTTTTCGGGCTATAAAATTAATTTTGATAAAAGTGAGTTACTTTGGATTCATAAATCAAAAATGAGCTGTTCAAACCATCCCTTTAAAATCGTTGATCACTTTAAATATTTAGGGATAATCTTACATAGAAATCCCCAAAGATGGTATGAGCTGAATTTTGTATCTCTACTTAATAAGATTAAAATCAACCTCGAGCTTTGGGCCTCTTTTCCTCTGTCTTTATCAGCACGTGTTAATATAATAAAAGTTATTGTGTTCCCCCAGATTCTGTACCCACTACAAAATCTTCCGCTGTTCCTTTTAAAATCGGATCTCAGAAAGTTTGAGCAATACGTATCTAAATTTATTTGGAACAATAAGAAACCTTGCATATCCTTGGTGAAGTTGTCGCAAAAATTTTTTTTTGCTGGCCTAGCTCTTCCTAGTTTAAAAACATATAATATTGCTACGCTAGTTAAATTTGCCCTTGACTGGATTTCTGATTCTAATAATTTTGCCACTATTGATTTAGAGACTCAATGCATTGTTCCCTTTGCATTAAAAGCAATCTTACATAATAGGATTAAACACCTTTCTCCCAAAATAGCGAGGTTTTCTCCAACATTGGTGTGTCCGGTCCACGGCGTCATCCTTACTTGTGGGAATATCTCTTCCCCAACAGGAAATGGCAAAGAGTCCCAGCAAAGCTGGCCATATAGTCCCTCCTAGGCTCCGCCCACCCCAGTCATTCTCTTTGCCGTTGCACAGGCAACATCTCCACGGAGATGGTTAAGAGTATGTGGTGTTTAGTTGTAGTTTTTTATTCTACTATCAAGAGTTTGTTATTTTAAAATAGTGCTGGTATGTACTATTTACTCTGAAACAGAAAAAGATGAAGAATTCTGTTTGTGAGAGGAAGATGATTTTAGCAGACAGTAACTAAAATCCTTTGCTGTTTCCACATAGGACTGTTGAGATGAAGTAACTTCAGTTGGGGGAAACAGTTAGCAGACTTTTCTGCTTAAGGTATGACTAGCCATATTTCTAACAAGACTGTGTATTGCTGGAAGGCTGTCTTTTCCCCTCATGGGGACCGGTAAGCCATTTTCTTAGTCTCAAGCAGAATAAAGGGCTTAATATGGGCTATAAAACTGGTAGACACTTTTATGGGCAAAATCGATTGCTTTATTTGGGCATTTTATACATGTTTATGCTGGTATTTCACTCTTATAAACTTGGGGAACGTTTTTTAACGTCATGCACTATGTTAGACACCTTTTCCAGTCAGGAAGGGCCTTCCCAGTTGTAGGCTGAGCCTCATTTTCGCACCATTACTGCGCAGTTGTTTTTGAGAGCAAGACATGCAGATGCATGTGTGAGGACCTGAAGATAGTTGGAAAAGTTCCTAGAAGGCGTCATTTGGTATCGTATTCCCCTCTGGGCTTGGTAAAGTCGCAGCAAAGGCTGTAGCTGGGACTGTAGAGGGGTTAAAACTGTAACCGGCTCCGGTTTCGTTATTTTAAGGGTTAAAGCTCTGAAAATTGGTGTGCAATACTTTTAATGCTTTAAGACACTGTGGTGAAATTTTGGTAAATTTTGAACAATTCCTTCATATTCTTTCACAAATTCAGTAATAAAGTGTGCTCTGTTTAAAATTTAAAGAGACAGTAACGGTTTTGTTTTAAAACGGTTTTTGTGTTTTACTGACAAGTTTAAGCCTGTTTAACATGTCTGTGCCTTCAGATAAGCTATGTTCTATGTGTATGAAAGTCAATGTGTCTCCCCCTTCTAAATTATGTGATAATTGTGCCAAGGCGTCCAAACAAAGTAAGGACAGTACTGTCACAGATAATGAAGTTGCCCAAGATGATTCATCAGATGAAGGGAGTAGACATGGTTCTACATCATCTCCTTCTGTGTCTACACCAGTTTTGCCCACGCAGGAGGCCCCTAGTACTTCTAGCGCGCCAATGCTTATTACCATGCAACAATTGACGGCTGTAATGGATAACTCCATAGCAAATATTTTATCCAAAATGCCTGCATATCAGAGAAAGCGCGATTGCTCTGTTTTAAACACTGAAGAGCAGGAGGGCGCTGATGATAATTGTTCTGTCATACCCTCACACCAATCTGAAGGGACCATGAGGGAGGTTTTGTCAGATGGGGAAATTTCAGATTCAGGAAAAATTTCCCAACAGGCTGAACCTGATGTTGTGACATTTAAATTTAAATTAGAACATCTCCGTGCACTGCTTAAGGAGGTGTTATCTACTCTGGATGATTGTGACAACCTGGTCATTCCAGAAAAATAATGCAAGATGGACAAGTTCCTAGAGGTTCCGGTGCACCTGACGCTTTTCCTATACCCAAGCGGGTGGCGGACATAGTGAATAAGGAATGGGAGAAGCCCGGCATACCTTTTCTTCCCCCTCCTATATTTAAGAAATTATTTCCTATGGTCGACCCCAGAAAGGGCTAAAGTCTTGGTCAGCGGATGTATCATCCAAGACAAAATTGCTTAATATCCCCTTCAAGGGTAAAACTCTCTTTGGACCAGAATTGAAAGAGATTATCTCAGACATCACTGGGGGAAAGGGCCACGCCCTCCCACAAGATAGGCCTTTCAAAGCCAAGAATAAGTCTAATTTTCGTTCCTTTTGTAATTTCAGGAACGGACCGGGCTCTAATTCTGCATCCTCTAAGCAAGAGGGTAATACCTCACAGACCAAACCAGCCTGGAAACCGATGCAAGGCTGTAACAAGGGTAAGCAGGCCAAGAAGCCTACCGCTGCTAAAAAAACAGCATGAAGGAGTAGCCCCCGATCCGGGACCGGATCTAGTGGGGGGCAGACTCTCTCTCTTTGCTCAGGCTTGGGCAAGAGATGTTCAGGATCCCTGGACGCTAGAAATAGTTTCTCAGGGTTATCTTCTGGAATTCAAGGAACTAACCCCAAGGGGAAGGTTCCACATTTCTCACTTATCCTCAAACCAAATAAAGAGACAGGCGTTCTTACATTGTGTAGAAGACCTGTTAAAGATGGGAGTGATACACCCAGTTCCAACGGCGGAACAAGGAATGGGATTTTACTCAAATCTGTTTGTAGTTCCCAAAAAAGAGGGAACTTTCAGACCAATCCTGGATTTAAAGATCCTAAACAAATTTCTCAGAGTACCATCGTTCAAGATGGAAACCATTCGAACGATTCTACCCACAATTCAGGAAGGTCAATTTATGACTACCGTGGATCTAAAGGATGCGTATCTACATATCCCTATTCACAAAGAACATCATCAGTTCCTAAGGTTCGCCTTTCTGGACAAACATTACCAGTTTGTGGCCATCCCATTCGGGCTAGCCACTGCTCCAAGGATTTTCACAAAGGTACTCGGATCCCTTCTAGCGGTTCTAAGACCAAGGGGCATTGCAGAAGTACCGTACTTGGATGACATTCTAATACAAGCGTCGTCTCTTTCAAAGGCAAAGGCTCACTCAGACATCGTTCTAGCCTTTCTCAGATCTCACGGATGGAAGGTGAACATAGAAAAAAGTTCCCTGTCTCCGTCGACAAGAGTTCCCTTCTTGGGAACAATAATAGATTCCTTAGAAATGAGGATTTTCTTGACAGAAGTCAGAAAGTCAAAGCTTCTAAACGCTTGTCAAGTTCTTCATTCTATTCCTCGTCCTTCCGTAGCTCAGTGCATGGAAGTAGTAGGATTGATGGTTGCAGCAATGGACATAGTTCCTTTTGCGCAAATTCATCTAAGACCATTACAACTGTGCATGCTGAAACAGTGGAATGGGGACTATACAGACTTGTCTCCAGTGATTCAAGTAGATCAGAAGACCAGAGACTCACTCCGTTGGTGGCTAACCCAGGATCACCTGTCCCAGGGAATGAGCTTCCGCAGACCAGAGTGGGTCATCGTCACGACCGACGCCAGCCTAGTGGGCTGGGGCGCGGTCTGGGAATCCCTGAAAGCTCAGGGACTATGGTCTCGAGAAGAGTCTCTTCTCCCGATAAACATTCTGGAACTAAGAGCGATATTCAATGCTCTCAGGGCTTGGCCTCAGCTAGCAAAGGCCAGATTCATAAGATTCCAATCAGACAACATGACGACTGTTGCGTATATCAATCATCAGGGGGGAACAAGGAGTTCCCTGGCGATGAAAGAAGTGACCAAAATAATACAATGGGCGGAGAATCACTCCTGCCACCTATCTGCGATCCACATTCCAGCTGTGGAAAACTGGGAAGCGGATTATTTGAGTCGTCAGACATTCCATCCGGGGGAGTGGGAACTCCACCCGGAGATCTTTGCCCAGTTGACGCAACTATGGGGCATTCCAGATATGGATCTGATGGCGTCTCGTCAGAACTTCAAGGTTCCTTGCTACGGGTCCAGATCCAGGGATCCCAAGGCGACTCTAGTGGATGCACTAGTAGCGCCTTGGACCTTCAACCTAGCTTATGTGTTTCCACCGTTTCCTCTCATTCCCAGGCTGGTAGCCAGGATCAAACAGGAGAGGGCCTCGGTGATCTTGATAGCTCCTGCGTGGCCACGCAGGACTTGGTATGCAGACCTGGTGAATATGTCATCGGTTCCACCATGGAAGCTACCTTTGAGACAGGACCTTCTTGTTCAGGGTCCATTCGAACATCCAAATCTGGTCTCCCTCCAGCTGATGGCTTGGAGATTGAACGCTTGATTCTATCAAAGCGTGGGTTTTCAGATTCTGTGATAGATACTCTAGTTCAAGCCAGAAAACCGGTAACTAGAAAAATTTACCATAAAATATGGAAAAGATATATCTGCTGGTGTGAATCCAAGGGATTCTCACGGAATAAGATCAAAATTCCTAGGATCCTTTCCTTTCTACAAGAGGGTTTGGATAAAGGATTATCAGCGAGTTCTCTAAAGGGACAGATTTCTGCTTTATCTGTCTTATTACACAAACGACTGGCAGCTGTGCCAGATGTTCAAGCATTTGTTCTGTTATCTTGGAAAGTTTTGTTTTTGGTTGCTATTTCTTCTGCTAGAAGAGTTTCTGAGTTATCTGCTCTGCAGTGTTCTCTGCCCTTTCTGGTGTTCCATGCAGATAAGGTTCTTTTGCGTACTAAGCCTGGTTTTCTTCCCAAGGTTGTTTCTAACAAAAATATTAACCAGGAGATAGTTGTTCCTTCTTTGTGTCCGAATCCAGTTTCAAAGAAGGAACGTTTGTTACACAATTTAGACGTAGTCCGTGCTCTAAAATTCTATTTAGAAGCTACAAAAGAGTTCAAACAAATATCTTCTCTGTTTGTCGTCTATTCTAGTAAAAGGAGAGGTCAAAAAGCGACTTCTACCTCTCTTTCTTTTTGGCTTAAAAGCATCATCCGATTGGCTTACGAGACTGCCGGACGGCAACCTCCAGAAAGAATCACAGCTCACTCCACTAGGGCTGTGGCTTCCACATGGGCCTTCAAGAACGAGGCTTCTGTTGATCAGATATGTAAGGCAGCGACTTGGTCTTCACTGCACACTTTTGCCAAATTTTACAAATTTGATACTTTTGCTTCTTCGGAGGTTATTTTTGGGAGAAAGGTTTTGCAAGCCATGGTGCCTTCCGTTTAGGTAACCTGATTTGCTCCCTCCCTTCATCCGTGTCCTAAAGCTTTGGTATTGGCTCCCACAAGTAAGGATGACGCCGTGGACCGGACACACCAATGTTGGAGAAAACAGAATTTATGCTTAACTGGTAAATTACTTTCTCCAACGGTGTGTCCGGTCCACGGCCCGCCCTGGTTTTTTTAATCAGGTCTGATGAATTATTTTCTCTAACTACAGTCACCACGGCACCCTATGGTTTCTCCTATTTTTCCTCCTGTCCGTCGGTCGAATGACTGGGGTGGGTGGAGCCTAGGAGGGACTATATGGCCAGCTTTGCTGGGCTCTTTGCCATTTCCTGTTGGGGAAGAGAATATCCCACAAGTAAGGATGACGCCGTGGACCGGACACACCGTTGGAGAAAGTAATTTATTAGGTAAGCATAAATTCTGTTTTCTTCTATCAAAAACATGATTATAGCTTGGCATAAATTCTGTAAGGAACTGGAAATAGATCCGCACTTTTCTAAATATCTGCCCATAAGAGGTAACCCAGAGTTCGTGCCTGGAATACAACATAGGGTTTTTGAAAAATGGGAAGAGAACGGGCTGTCAAGGGTATCTCAGGTTTTAGCGGACTCACGACAAATGCATTCATCCGGCACCCTTTTTCAACAATTTAATTTAGCAAGAAATAATCTATTTGCGTATTTCCAAATTAGGCATTTTGTGCAGAAGTTATTGCCCGGGGAAAATTGGCTGTCTGAGTGGGTTAAGATTGACACTTGTATTGATAAATTCTTAAGTGGCAAAACCTCAATTTCACTTACATACGATATAATGTTGGCTAGACAAGGTGCACTGGGAGTAGAGAAAATTTGTAAAAGCTGGGAGAATATTCTCACTAATTTAAATTCGGAAATGGTTGCTCAAAGCCTGGCAACAGTATACAAATGCATTCTTCCCATTTCTATAAAAGAGTCTCATTTTAAATTAGTTAATAAATATTATTTACCCCCGTCCAGGATGGCACATTATTACCCTTCTCAATCCTTTCTGTGTCCCCGGTGTTTCTATATCAATGCTAACCTTTTACATATGCTATGGTTATGTCCTAAGGCCAATCAATTCTGGTTGAAAATACAGTATTGGGTTAATCGGTCCTTTAACTTGGACTGCCAGTTTACCCGTGAGCTAGTACTTTTTCTTAGAATGGAGGATCAAATAAAAAGTATTTTCGTAGATGCCTTTATTGCTATTATCCTTACAGCAAGGTTTCTCTTATTTAAGAACTGGTGTTTACATAAGCCCCCCCCCCTTTTCTCTTGTTCTTAGAGAGATTCAGTCCCAGATAGTGTTTGAAGCTTTTCACACTCAGCTCTCTACTGAAAAACATATTAGTACATTTATCTATAGATGGTTGCCAATTATTTTATCTTACCCATTGTCAGTTCAGAAAAATATCTTGACTCCGTTCTTAAGTTCTCAGACCTTTGCTGATTTAGTGGTACATGGGATGTTCCCTCCGTTATGGGTGTCTTATGCAAGGGAAATAGGTTAATGAGTAAGCTGTTTTGCTGCGGTATGATGGGGAGGGGGAGGCGACAGGTGAAGGGACAATCCCGCTTATTTTTCTTTCTTTTTTTTTTTTTTTTACCTTTATACACATCTCTGGTTGATAGAGGGAAACAGTAGGAACTCAATAGATTCATGTTAGGTACGAATCATTGCAGGCTGAGAAAGTTTTGTTATGATCTTTTGCTTTTTATTGTCTTTGTTAACAGGTAATATATAAGGTAACTGTAACCGGTATACTTTGGCCTGCTATGCTATTGCTAAGGTCTATGTCATTTTGTTTTTTCTATTGCCCCAAATTGTTATTATTTTTTCTTTTCTTTTTTTTTGTTCTCCTATATTATGTCTAAAAAAATTCAATAAAAAAGATTTAAAAAAATAAATAAATAAAATTCTAGCAAATCGACTCAATCCCATCCTCAAAAATCGAATTAAACCTGAACATGTGGGGTTCATAAAGAATAGAGAAGCCCCTGACAATACTCACAAAATTATAGACTTAATCAATGTAGCTACTGTTAAAGAAACTCCTTCTCTGTTCCTATCTTTGGACGCAGAGAAGGCGTTTGGCAGGATTAATTTGGATTATATGTTTGCTGTCCTAAACAAAGTAGGCATAACTGGAGCTTTTCATGATGCCCTCACTAAGTTATACTCATTCCCCTCGGCCTTTGTTAAACGCTCGGGATACCAATCTAAACCCATACATCAAGAATGGCACGCATCAAGGAAGTCCATTATCACCATTATTATTCGCACTTTGCATTGAACTGTTAGCAGTAAAAATTAGAGATGAGTCCAACATTTCTGGACTTAAGGTAGGAAAAAAGGAATACAGAGTATCGTTATTCGCGGATGATATAATATTGTTCCCCCCATTATATTCGTTAATCCATTATTTCAGACGTTTATCTGGCTATAAAATTAAGGAGGACAAAGCTTTAAGTATTATACTTCCCCAACACACAAAAAAAACTACTCAAATTGAATTTCTCATTTAAATGGGCTCAGAAAAAGTTTTAATACTTAGGAATACAAGCAAATATTCACACCTTATACTAAGTTAATTAAAATGATTAAAACTTAAACTATCTCTTTATGGTTGAATTGTGTTGACTAAAATGACCGATATCGGAGCTTAATACTCTAAAAAATGATATATTGTGTATTGTTTGGCAGGGGAAAAAAGCCAGGATTAATAAAGAAAACTATGTGCACCCACAAAAAGGACAGAGGAGTAGGACTACCACATTTAGTCTCATATTACCATTTTTTTAAACATTGGTTTAAAAAAGAACATAATTCTCAATGGGTACAAATTGAATCTGAGATTATGAACTCAGATCAGATTTTTAGATTGTTATGGGCTGAAAAGAATTTGATACAATCCCTGAAAAACAACTACATAGCGATCTCACCCACCATATTCCTATGGAATAAGCTAATTGCAAAATACCCTTTAATTCAAAACAGATCTAGGATAACACCTTTCATAATACCACAAACCTTGATTAACTTACAAGTGCAATCGAAATGGGCTACAAAAGGTCTCTATAGAATAGCTGATGTACTAATGGAGTACAAATTTATGTCATACGAGCAGTACAATGCCCTTGATCCCAATGATAGGAAGATCTAGTACCATTACTTGCAACTCAAGTCTAGGGTGCAAGAAGTAATAGGTAACACTTAGATCCCTATAAACACAATATTTGAATCTCTATCTCTTTTCAAAGAATACATACGTGGTGTGATATCAATGTTATACCCAATTTTTAACAGTAACTCCAAGGAGAACAAATCACAAATTATTCTACAGTGGGAACAGCACCTGGGTAAAACATGGCCTCTGAAGACATGGACGAATAATTTAACTAAAGGACTTTCTTTCTCACACAATGCTGCCCTTAAAGAAAATTTTCTGAAGGTTGCTTTTAGGTGGTACCTCCATCCAACTAGGTTTGGTAGACTTGAAAGCCAATCCCCACAGCTATGCTATAGAGGTTGTGGAGAAGGAGGATCGTACATACACATGTGGTGGTAGTGTAATAAAATAAGAGGGATTTGGATCAGGCCTCAGCTCTCCTGAACTCTATATTCCAAAATCATATTATATTGACACCTGAATAAGCTTTATTACATTTCCCGATTATACAAATTCCAAAGAGAAATCAGAAATTAGCCATGACCATCTGCAGCATTATTAGAACATGTTTAGCTCAATTTTGGAAAACTACACCACCAAACTTTTCAATCATAAAAACCATAATAGTTCACACCACTATAACATGGCTAGTATGGCAGCTGAAACCTTAAACACTAAAGAAAGTTTTCTTATACAATAGGAACCATTTATAATGTTTCATGAAGCCAGAGTTGGGAGGGGGACCTGAGCTGTCTCACTAGTAGAATAAATCTTTAAAAGAAGAAGAATGGAGAGCCGGGATCTATTTGCTATTTAATGTAGACTATCAGATGTAATTTATGAAAGACAAAATATATGATTCTTTTTCACAGGTTGAACTGTCCTACGTTATAATAAAGCTGTAACACGTAATAATTCAAAAGATGACTGTAAGACGCTAAAGGCTTGTTCAGGGAAATCTTTATTCTGCGGACTGTATTATCTGTGACAATGAAACAGTATATGTAGAAGCAATGTAATAACTGTGAGATGTTGGATTAAGATGCTTTCGCCTAGATTTAGAGTTCTGCGGTAGCTGTCAAAAGCAGCGTTAAGGGCTCCTAACGCTGCTTTTGGCCGCCCGCTGGTATTTAGAGTCGTGTAGGTAAAGGTCTAAAGCTCACTTTCAAGTCGCGACTTTTCCATACCGCAGATCCCCTTACGCCAATTGCGTATCCTATCTTTTCAATGGGATCTTCCTAACGCCGGTATTTAGAGTCTTGGCTGAAGTGAGCAGTAGACTCTCTACCGACAAGACTCCAGCCGCAGAAAAAAGTCAGTAGTTAAGAGCTTTCTGGGCTAACGCCGGTTTATAACACTCTTAACTACTGTGCTCTAAAGCAGTGGTTCTCAACCTAAGTGACCTCAAGGCCCGGTAAGTTTTAGCCGGACCGGTCCAGGGCCCGGTAAGCACCGGGAGTGGGTTGCAGTAGGTTTGGAAGAAATATATATATATATATATATATATATATATATATATAGTCTCTTTCTCTCCTCCCCTCTCTCTTTCTCTCTCTCTCTCTCTCTCTCTCTCTCCCCCTCTCTCTTTCTCTCTTCTCCACTCTCTCTTTCTCTCTCTCTCTCTCTCCTCCTCCTCTCTCTCTCTCCTCCCCTCTCCTCTCTCTTTCTCTCTCGCGCCTCCCCTCTCTCTCTTTTTCTCTCTCCTCCCCTCTCTCTTTCTCTCTTTCCTCCCCTCTCTCTTTCTCTCTCTCTCTATCTCCTCCCTCTCTCTCTCTCTCTCTCTCCTCCCACTCTTTATCTCTCTCTCTCTCTCTGCTCCCTCTCTTTCTCTCTCTTTCTCTCTCTCTGTCTCTCTCTCTCTCCTCCCTTACTCTCTCTCTCTCTCTCTCTCTCTCTCCTCCCACTCTTTCTCTCTCTCTCTCTGTCTCTCTCTCTCTCTCCTCCCTTACACTTTCTCTCTCTCTCTCTCTCTCTCTCTCTCTCTCTCTCTCTCCTCTCTCTCCTCCCTCTTTTACAGTGGTTTAATTATGTAATAATTAATTGGTGTCAGTGGGATCCATATTAATATCCCACTCAAACCAATGAATTATAAAACTAACCCACTATAAACCATTTATATATATTATATATGGATCCCACACCACGGAATTATCATATAATTATAATGTGTGTATATATATATATATATATATATATATAAATATCCAAACAGGTGCACTCACTGTGACATAAGACATCCGGCGGGGTGCTGCGTTGAAAACATATAGCAATATCCGTTCAACCCCTCAAGGTAGAAAAACGCTTCACTCTCCGGTCTTATTAAAAAATCCTTTATTAGGTATCCAGCATCAAATGACAAAGTTCCCAAACGTTTCGATACCAATTGGTATCTTTTTCAATGGGTAATCAGAACATATCTATCCCAAAAGAAGGTTCCTAATACTAACCACAAACCACTCACCTATATACACCTGTAAAGCATCCCTGTCACTTCCGGTGTATCAGAAGCCGCCCCACCACGCGCATGCGTCCAGGAGTTAGCCAACCGCATGGCTAATTAGCATATTCAATCACGTAATGACGTTTGCGTTCCAACCACGCATAGTTACTCCTGCTAATGCGCATGTCCGGGTGGCTGAAGTTCCAATGACACCGGACTAACTATTACAAGTATAACTACTCTAAAGTGTAAAAAAACTATCTATACCAAATTAAAATCTAAAAAAATAATATGACTACCTGAGTTCTCAAAACAGACTTTGTTCCTTATATTTATAGCATCTTAAATAAGATACTTTGCATCTTTATATACAGTTTGCTAAGCTAATCACTGCCCCTTAATTATCCTATCCACAATCTCCAAAATGTCTATTTCCTAGATAAAGTATGTTATACTACAATTATCAATAAAACATATAGCTTCTATGCCAATTGGAGTGCAGTAAGAAACTTAGTTATGGCTACCGCAATACACTGAACACCATACTTTCAGAGACTTTATGAACCCATATATTCTGGACCAGTCTATCTTCCTAGGTGTTGATGACCTAGACTGATAAATCATGGACATTTCACTTAAAGGAAGACACCAAAGTCCATCTGTACATTCAGACCCTTGGGAGCCACTGTGTCTAAACGATAAATCCAGGAGGTCTCAACTTGGAGTAGTTTCGTGTTCCTATCTCCTCCCCTTCGTAAGGGGGGCACATGATCAATAAGCATAGTCCTTAAACTAGCCGCTGTGTGCCCAGCTTGAAGAAAATGTCTGGCGACCGGTTGATCAGATGTTTTCTTGTCTATCGCTTGTCTAATCGCATGGCGATGATTGGCCATTCTCTCACGAAATGTAGTTGAGGTCTTCCCCACATAGACCAGCGAACATGGACACATTAGTATGTATACAACATACGTACTCATACATGACAATCTGTGCAAAATCTTGTATTTTCTCCCAGTGTGTGGGTGGTGAAAGAACATCCCTGTTAACATACTATTGCACGTAGTGCAATCCCCACATCTATAGCAGCCAACTTTTTTCCTGTTATCCAGCCAAGTACTTTTTTCATAGCACTTCACAGGGTCATTATGGACAAGTAAATCCTTCAAATTGGGTGCTCTCTTATAAGCCATCCGTGGGGCTGATGTGTGCAGGAATGGTAGTGATTTGTCAGTATTAATAATGTCCCAGTTCTTCTTGACAGACTCAGACAATATCTTGGACACGGGGTTGAACGTGGTAACAAAGTTAATGATATCGCTATTGTTTTCCACCTTATCAGTAGGATCATGTGGTTGTAGCAAAGATACTTGATCATCCCCGGCCAGGTTGGTTTGCACCTGTGTTATCAAATTTCTTGCATATCCTCGTTGCTCCAATTTCATAATCATTTCATCCTCCTGTATTTTTCTAGTCTCTCTTAATGTGTTATTGTGGGCCACCCGCGTGAGTTGAGAGGATACCACACTCTTTTTTTGATGTTCAGGGTGAAAACTTGTGGATAGCAACAATGAGTTTCTATCCGTCGGTTTTGAATACAAGGAGGTAGAAAATTTGTAACAATCATCTTCTGTATAAACAGATATATTTAGATCTAGGAATGGTATGCTCACCCTGTTATGGGCAACCTTAAATCGAATAGTTGACTCAAGCTGATTTAAGCTGTCAACCCACTGTTCTAGGGATTCCTCTGACCCTCGCCATACCAAAAACACATCGTCAATATATCTGACGTACAGTTTAATTTTATCAATTGTGCGAATGTGCATGACCATAGTCTCATACCAAGACATATACAGATTGGCGTATGCGGGAGCCATATTTGAACCCATTGCAGTTCCTGATATTTGTAAGAAGAACTCCTTCTCAAATTTGAAAAAGTTTTTTTCCAGACAAAACCTCAATAGTTCCAATAGGAACTCAATGGGTGGTCCCGCATACGCCAATGACTCACCTAACATGGATCTGACTGCCTGTACACCACCATCATGAGGGATGACAGTGTATAAGCTGTCAACATCCATTGTAACAAGTAGGTCATCTGGGCCAAGTTCATTCCAAGCAAGTAACCTCCGAATGAGTGAGGGAGAATCCAGTATAAAGGAATATGACTCCTTTACAACTGGCTGTAGGTGATGATCTATAAAAATGGCCACATTAGAACACAAAGAATCCCTGGCAGACACAATAGGTCTGCCAGGAGGTTTAATCAGAGTCTTGTGTACTTTGGGCAATAGATATAATACCGGAATAACCGGAAATGCAGTAGTCATATATTCAAATTCATTTTCATCAATCATACCTGATTCTAGCCCATATTTCAATATAAGATCCAAAAAGTTGGCTGCTATAGATGTGGGGATTGCACTACGTGCAATAGTATGTTAACAGGGATGTTCTTTCACCACCCACACACTGGGAGAAAATACAAGATTTTGCACAGATTGTCATGTATGAGTACGTATGTTGTATACATACTAATGTGTCCATGTTCGCTGGTCTATGTGGGGAAGACCTCAACTACATTTCGTGAGAGAATGGCCAATCATCGCCATGCGATTAGACAAGCGATAGACAAGAAAACATCTGATCAACCGGTCGCCAGACATTTTCTTCAAGCTTGGGCACACAGCGGCTAGTTTAAGGACTATGCTTATTGATCATGTGCCCCCCTTACGAAGGGGAGGAGATAGGAACACGAAACTACTCCAAGTTGAGACCTCCTGGATTTATCGTTTAGACACAGTGGCTCCCAAGGGTCTGAATGTACAGATGGACTTTGGTGTCTTCCTTTAAGTGAAATGTCCATGATTTATCAGTCTAGGTCATCAACACCTAGGAAGATAGACTGGTCCAGAATATATGGGTTCATAAAGTCTCTGAAAGTATGGTGTTCAGTGTATTGCGGTAGCCATAACTAAGTTTCTTACTGCACTCCAATTGGCATAGAAGCTATATGTTTTATTGATAATTGTAGTATAACATACTTTATCTAGGAAATAGACATTTTGGAGATTGTGGATAGGATAATTAAGGGGCAGTGATTAGCTTAGCAAACTGTATATGAAGATGCAAAGTATCTTATTTAAGATGCTATAAATATAAGGAACAAAGTCTGTTTTGAGAACTCAGGTAGTCATATTATTTTTATAGATTTTAATTTGGTATAGATAGTTTTTTTACACTTTAGAGTAGTTATACTTGTAATAGTTAGTCCGGTGTCATTGGAACTTCAGCCACCCGGACATGCGCATTAGCAGGAGTAACTATGCGTGGTTGGAACGCAAACGTCATTACGTGATTGAATATGCTAATTAGCCATGCGGTTGGCTAACTCCTGGACGCATGCGCGTGGTGGGGCGGCTTCTGATACACCGGAAGTGACAGGGATGCTTTACAGGTGTATATAGGTGAGTGGTTTGTGGTTAGTATTAGGAACCTTCTTTTGGGATAGATATGTTCTGATTACCCATTGAAAAAGATACCAATTGGTATCGAAACGTTTGGGAACTTTGTCATTTGATGCTGGATACCTAATAAAGGATTTTTGAATAAGACCGGAGAGTGAAGCGTTTTTCTACCTTGAGGGGTTGAACGGATATTGCTATATATATATATATATATATATATATATATATATATAAAAAAATATATATATAAATATATATATGTATATATAGTATATATATATATATATATATATATGTATATATAGTATATATATATATATATAGTATATATATATATATATATATATCGTATATATATATCGTATATATATATATAGTGTATATATATAATATATATAGTGTATATATATATATATAGTATATATATATATATATATATATATATATATATAGTATATATATATAGTATATATATAGTATATATATATAGTATATATATATATATATAGTGTATATATATAGTATATATATATATATATATATATGTATATATATAGTATATATATATATATATATTATATATATATATATATATGTATGTATATATATAGTATATATATATATATATATTATATATATATGTATGTATATATATAGTATATATATATATATATATATATTATATATATATGTATGTATATATATATATAGTATATATATATATATATATATATATATATATATATATAATATATATATATATGTATGTATATATATAGTATATATATATATATATAGTATATATATATAGTATATATATATAGTATATATATATATATAGTATATATATATATAGTATATATATATATATATATATATAGTATATATATATATAGTATAGTATATATATATAGTATATATATATATAGTATATATATATAGTATAGTATATATATATAGTATATATATATAGTATAGTATATATATATATAGTATATATATATATATAGTATATATATATATATATATAGTATATATATATATATATAGTATATATATATATATATAGTATATATATATATATATAGTATATATATATAGTATATATATATAGTATATATATATTACAGTGGGTTAATTATATGATAATTCATTGGTGTCATATATATATATATATGATTTACAGTGGGTTAATATTTTATGATAATTCACAGGTGTCAGTTGGATCTATATATATATATATATATATATATATATATATATATATATATACACACAGTTTACACATACATTGGTGTCCAGTGTCCGCCCTAAATATATACATTGGTGTCAGTGGCTGTAATTATGTCATTGGTGTCAGTGGGCTTACTTACCTGTGAGCCGATGCTTCACGCTCTGCACGCCGCCCGCCGCTTCTACCCGGTCACAGTGCGCCCGCCGCTACATGCTCACAGTGCACAAACTGACATGCGCAGTGGCATTCTGACAGGCCCGTCTAAAATTTAGAAGATGTGTAAAGGCGGGCCTGTCAGAGCGAGTGTCTGGAGGCAATGGTGGGTTGCGGCCCGGTAGTGGGCCGCGGCCCGGCTGTTGAGAAACACTGCTCTAAAGTACACTAACACCCATAAACTACCTATGTACCCCTAAACCGAGGTCCCCCCACATCGCCGCCACTATAATAAATATTTTAACCCCTAATCTGCTGACCGCACACCACCGCCACCTACACTATCCCTATGAACCCCTAATCTGCTGCCCCTAACATCGCCGACACCTACATAATATTTATTAACCCCTAATCTGCCCCCCCCCACGTCGCCGCTACCCACCTACACTTATTAACCCCTAATCTGCCGACCGGACCTCGCCGCTACTCTAATAAAGTTATTAACCCCTAAACCGCCACACTCCCGCCTCGCAAACACTATAATAAATATTATTAACCCCTAATCTGCCCTCCCTAACATCGCCGCCACCTAACTTCAAGTATTAACCCCTAATCTGCTGACCGGACCTCGCCACTACTCTAATAAATGTATTAACCCCTAAAGCTAAGTCTAACCCTAACACCCCCCTAAGTTAAATATATTTTTAATCTAACAAAATAAATTAAATATTATTAACTAAAGTATTCCTATTTAAAGCTAAATACTTACCTGTAAAATAAATCCTAATATAGCTACAATGTAACGAATAATTATATTGTAGCTATTTTAGGGTTTATTTTTATTTTACAGGCAACTTTGTATTTATTTTAACTAGGTACAATAGCTATTAAATAGTTATTAACTATTTAATAGCTACCTAGTTAAAATAAGTACAAAATTACCTGTAAAATAAATCCTAACCTAAGTTACAATTAAACCTAACACTACACTATCAATAAATAAATTAACTACAAGTACCTACAATTAAATACAATTAAATAAACTAAACTAAATTACAAAAAAAAAAAAAAAAAGATTACAAGAATATTAGGCTAATTTCACCTACTCTAAGCCCCCTAATAAAATAAAAAAGCCCCCCAAAATAAGAAAGGTCCCTACCCTATTCTAAATTAAAAAGTAACCAGCTCTTTTACCAGCCCTTAAAAGGGCTTTTTGCGGGGCATGCCCCAAAGTAATCAGCTCTTTTGCCTGTAAAAAAAAAAACAATACCACCCCCCAACATTACAACCCACCACCCACATACCCCTACTCTAACCCAAACCCCCCTTAAATAAACCTAACACTACCCCCCTGAAGATCTCCCTACCTTGAGTCGTGTTCACCCAGCCGGGCACCGATGGACCAAAAGAGGACATCCAGAGTGGCAGAAGTCTTCATCCTATCCGGGCAGAAGAGGACATCCGGACCGGCAGACATCTTCATCCAAGCGGCATCTTCTATCTTCATCCATCCGGAGCGGAGCGGAGCCATCTTCTTCCAGCCGACGCGGATCCATCCTTCTTCACCGATGCTTACTCACCGAATGAAGGTTCCTTTAAATGACGTCATCCAAGATGGCGTCCCTCCAATTCCGATTTGCTGATAGGATTCTATCAGCCAATCGGAATTAAGGTAGGAAAAATCTGATTGGCTGATTCAATCAGCCAATCAGATTCAAGTTCAATCCGATTGGCTGATCCAATCAGCCAATCAGATTGATCTCGCATTCTATTGGCTGTTCCGATCAGCCAATAGAATGCGAGATCAATCTGATTGGCTGATTCAGCCAATCAGATTTTTCCTACCTTAATTCCGATTGGCTGATAGAATCCTATCAGCCAATCGGAATTCGAGGGACGACATCTTGGTTGACGTCATTTAAAGGAACCTTCATTCGGCGAGTAGGCGTCGGTGAAGAAGGATGGATCCGCGTCGGCTGGAAGAAGATGGCTCCGCTCCGGATGGATGAAGATAGAAGATGCCGCTTGGATGAAGATGTCTGGTAAAAGAGCTGGTTACTTTTTAATTTAGAATAGGGTAGGGACCTTTCTTATTTTGGGGGGCTTTTTTATTTTATTAGGGGGGTTAGAGTAGGTGTAATTAGCCTAATATTCTTGTAATCTTTTTTTTTTTTTTGTAATTTAGTGTTGTTGTTTTTTTGTAATTTAGTTTAGTTTATTTAATTGTATTTAATTGTAGGTACTTGTAGTTAATTTATTTAATTTATTTATTGATAGTGTAGTGTTAGGTTTAATTGTAACTTAGGTTAGGATTTATTTTACAGGTAATTTTGTACTTATTTTAACTAGGTAGCTATTAAATAGTTAATAACTATTTAATAACTATTGTACCTAGTTAAAATAAATACAAAGTTGCCTGTAAAATAAAAATAACCCTAAAATAGCTACAATATAATTATTTGTTATATTGTTGCTATATTAGGGTTTATTTTACAGGTAAGTATTTAGCTTTAAATAGGAATACGTTAGTTAATAATATTTCATTTATTTCATTAGATTAAAATCATATTTAACTTAGGGGGTTGTTAGGGTTAGGGTTAGACATAGCTTTAGGGGTTAATACATTTATTAGAGTAGCGACGAGGTCCGGTCGGCAGATTAGGGGTTAATACTTGAAGTTAGGTGGCGGCGATGTTAGGGAGGGCAGATTAGGGGTTAATACAATTTATTATAGTGTTTGTGAGGTGGGAGTGCGGCGGTTTAGGGGTTAATAACTTTATTAGAGTAGCGGCAAGGTCCGGTCGGCAGATTAGGGGTTAATAAGTGTAGTTAGGTAGCGGCGACGTTGGGGGGGCAGATTAGGGGTTAATAAATATAATATAGGTGTTGGCAATCGGCGGTGTCCGGAGCGGCAGATTAGGGGTTAATTGTGTAATGCAGGTGTCAGCGATAGCGGGGGCGGCAGATTAGGGGTTAATAAGTGTAAGGTTAGGGGTGTTTAGACTCGGGGTTCATGTTAGGGTTTTAGGTGCAGACTTAGAAACTGTTTCTCCATAGGAAACAATGGGGCTGCGTTAGGAGCTGAACGCTGCTTTTTTGCAGGTGTTAGTTTTTTTTTCAGCCCAAACTGCCCCATTGTTTCCTATGGGGGAATCGTGCACGAGCACGTTTTCCAGCTAGCCGCTACCGTAAGCAATGCTGATATTGAGAGTTGAAGTGGCGGTAAATGATGCTCTACGCTCCCTTTTTGGAGCCTAACGCAGCCCTTCAGAGGACTCTAAATACCAGCGTTGTTTAGAAGCAGCGCTAGAAAAAAAAGACGCGTAACTTACGCACCCTTTCGGCCGCAAAACTCTAAATCTAGGCTTTAGTTTTTATTGTATTTTTACAAAGTTAATAAACATATTTCAACGTAATGACGAATCAGAATTTATTCAATCCTAGCGTGCCCCCTTTGGCGTCCATCGAGTCAGTAACAACGCCCTGTAGTTGGTTTTTCAAAAACATACAATTTAGAAGATATTGATAAATGAAAGGTACCCTATTTTGCTTTTTCCTTACACATCCTGTTAAGCATATCGGGTAACTTTACACTTTCATATGTATAGCTCACAGTAAATAAGAAAATAATTTTCTTTTTAAAGACACGATGAGTCCATGGATTTCATCCTTACTTGTGGGATTACGCCTCCTGGTCAACAGGAGGAGGCAATGAGCACCACAGCAGAGCTGTTATATAGCTCCTCCCTTCCCTCCCACTCCAGTCATTCTCTTTGCCTACGTTAGTGATAGGAGATGGCAAAGTGAGGTGTTAGTGCTTCAATCAAGAGTTTTTTTATTTTTAAAGCAGTGCCAGAGTGTGCTGTTTTGTCTGGGGTGTAGCCGTAGTCCATATCAGTCTCTACAGTAGAGCTTTTGGTGGCTTTAGAGCAATGGGAACTGGTGGGACATAATTCTCACTGTGCCTCCCATATTGTTATGCTGCCCTTCTCATGATGGCCTAAGCAATATCTAACTCAGGTCCTATCTGTTTCCACAGGGCTATGGGAGGGAGAGGACCTCCTAAACCTGTTGGAGCTGCCTTGCTGTCAGACAGCTTTAAGGTAAGTGCAGTTTCTTATTATTCTGGGGCACATTTACATTAGACTCAGAGTGGACTCTGCACTTGTACGTTTGTTACATTGACTTTCCTAGGAATAAAGGCTCTTCATGTATGGAAGGGGTTTCCTATGGTGACAGCATAGGTACAGGCACTGGGCTAGGGCTAAAACGCTGGGCATTATCGGTCATTTTTATTTCTAAATTACCCGCTAAGGGCTGTGTAAAGATTGACGCCCACGATGGGCGGGGCTTCTATTCGCACGCTTTAGACTTTTCTAGACGCTGTACAGTTTGTTTAGACATCGGTTCCGGTCTTGTAAAGTGACATCTCTGCTGCTTAGTATTGCAGGACATCAGGCATTGCGCTAGATCCGCATGGTTAAGAAAGCAAGCGGTTGCTAGCGCCCTGAAGCCTGATCTGAGACATTGCTGGAAGCGGTCTGAAGACTGGTCGGCGGGTAGGCACCTCCGCTTAGCTGTTGAGGCGGAGAGGTGTCTGAGTGTGAAGCAAAAAGTTTTTAAACTACTCAGATGTGAAACGTTTTTTGCTCAGCACAGTAAAATAGCTGCATTTAATAATTAAAGGCACAGTGTTATTTTGTTCAGCACAGTAAAATAGCTGCATTTACTACTTAAAGTCACAGTATTATTTCTAACATTAGTACTTCATTTTGCATCACTCTTTCTATTATATAGTAAGAGAGTTCTGAGTTGTAAATTTAAAGGGCCGGTATAAATTAAGAGGCAAATTTCAAATTTTTTGTTTATTTCATTTTCTTGCCTGTTCTATATTGTGGACTTAGAAAATATTACTTGTGCAATGTGTTTGGATGCCAATGTGGAACCCCCTGTTACTTTTTGTCCCTCATGTGTTGAGAGGGCTCTAAGCTATAAAGAAAAAAAATGTAATGATAAAAAAAATTCAATGGCGGATGCCTCTCAGCAGTCTAACGATGAGAGGCAGAGTATGCCACAGCTTTCTCCCCAAGCGTCCCAACCCTTAACACCCGCCCAAGCAGTGCCCTGTACTTCGTCTCAAGTTTCTTTTGCAGTTACGTTAAGGGACATAGCTGCAGTTATGTTTTCTACTCTTTCTGAGGCGTTATCTGCCTTTCCTATACTTCAAGGCAAACGTAAAAGGAAGGACAACTATGTGGTCAATGAAGTTTCTGATGCTATGGTGGCAACCTCGGACGTACCCTCCCAGGGATTGGAGATGAAGGGCATGGAGGTTCTATCGGAAGGTGAAATTTCAGACTCAGGGAGTTCCTTACCTTTGACTGATTCAGAAGTTTAAACTAGAACACCTCCACCTGTTACTCAGGAAGGTTTTAGTGACTTTGGACGACTGTGATTCCACGGTAGTGGTCGTTCCTGAGAAATTGAGTAAGTTAGACAGATACTTAGAAGTTCCTTCTTACTCAGATGTTTTTCCAGTTCCCAAGCGAACTTCGGAGATTATTTCTAAGGAATGGGAGAGACCAGATATTCCCTTCTCTCCTTCTCCTATTTTCAAGAAAATGTTCCCTATAGCGGACGCTGTCAAGGAAACTTGGCAAACGGTTCCTAAGGTGGAAGGGGCTATTTCCACCTTGGCCAAACAAACTACTATTCCTATTGAGGATAGTTGTGCTTTCAAGGACCCCATGGATAAGAAGTTGGAGGGTCTACTTAAAAAGATCTATGTTCACCAGGGTCTGCTATTGCAATTTGCCGCATGCATTGTTATGGTCACCAGTGCGGCAGCTTATTGGTTTGATGCTCTGGCGGAATCTCTTAAGATGGAGACTTCCTTAGAAGAAATTCAGGATTGGATTAACGCTCTGAAATTAACAAACTCTTTCATAACAGATGCTTCCCTGCAAATTACTAAATTGGCAGCTAAAAGTTCAGGTTTTTCTATTCTAGCCCGCAGAGCCTTATGGTTGAAGCCTTAGTCTGCGGATGAATCATCCAAATCTAAGCTCCTGGCAATTCCCTACAGGGGAAAGACCTTTTTTGGGCCTGGATTGAAGGAAATTATTTCTGACATCACGGGAGGCAAGGGTCTTTTCCTTCCTCAAGACCAAAGAAATAAGCAGAAGGGACGACAGAGTAATTTTCGTTCCTTTCGAAATTTCAAGGGAAATTCTTTCTCTTCTTCCTCGAAACAGGAAAGAAACTATTCGCAATCCAAGTCAACTTGGAAACCCAACCACTCTTGGAACAAAGGTAAACAATCCAAGAAACCTGATGCTGATTCTGAGTCAGCATGAAGGGTTTTCCCCCGATCCGGGACCGGATCTGCTAGGGGGCAGACTTTCCTTCTTCATTCAGGCTTGGGTTCGGATGTTCAGGATCCCTGGGCTATAGAGATAGTATCTCAGGGATACAAACTGGAGTTCAGAAATTACCCTCCCCGGGGAAGGTTTCTTCTTTCAAGATTATCTGCAGACCAGATAAAAAGAGAGGCGTTCTTACATTGTGTAAGAGACCTCTCCTCCATGGGAGTAATTTGTCCCGTTCCTGTACAGGAACATGGGCAGGGTTTTTACTCCAATCTGTTTGTAGCTCCCAAAAAGGAGGGAACTTTCCAACCTATCCTGGACCTAAAGAGTCTGAACAAGTTTCTCAGAGTTCCATCTTTCAAAATGGAGACTATTCGTTCAATTCTTCCATTGATCCAGGAGGGTCAATTTATGATGACAGTGGACTTAAAGGATGCATATCTACATGTTCCTATTCACAGAGATCATCACAAGTTCCTAAGGTTCGCCTTTCTGGACAAACATTTTCAGTTTGTGGCTCTTCCTTTTGTGCTGGCCACGGCACCCAGAATTTTCACAAAGGTTCTAGGGTCTCTGCTGGCGGTTCTAAGACCGCGGGGCATTGCGGTGGCGCCTTATATGGACGATATTCTAATCCAGGCACCATCTTTTCAACTAGCAAAGTCCCATACCGACTTAGTACTATCCTTCCTGAGAACTCATGGGTGGAAGGTAAATCTGGAAAAGAGTTCCTTAATCCCGAAGATAATGGTGACCTTCTTGGGCACTCTAATCGATTCTATATCTATGATGATTTTCCTGACAGAGGTCAGGAAATCAAAGATTCTAGATACCTGTCGAGCCCTTCAGTCCAATCCTTGGCCATCAGTGACCCAGTGTATGGACATCATCCCGTTTGCTCGATTTCACCTCAGACCTCTGCAGCTAAACATGCTCAGGCTGTGGAATGGAGATTATGCAGACTTGGATCAGGAGACAAGGGACTCACTTCAATGGTGGTTGTCTCTGGATCATCTATCCCAGGGAACATGCTTTCGCAGACCATCCTGGGTGATTGTGACAACAGATGCCAGCCTTCTAGGGTGGGGAGCTGTCTGGGGTTCCCTAAAGGCTCAGGGATGGTGGACTCAGGCGGAGTCTGTTCTTCCTATAAACATCCTGGAACTGAGAGCGATTTTCAAGGATCTTCTGGCCTGGCCTCAGTTGGCTTCTGCTCAGTTCATCAGATTCCAGACGGACAACATAACAACAATGGCTTACATCAATCATCAGGGAGGAACGAGGAGTTCCTTAGCGATGACCGAGGTAGCCAAGATAATCCGGTGGGTGGAGGCACATTCTTGCCATCTGTCAGCGATACACATCCCAGGGGTGGACAAATGGGAGGCGGATTTTCTGAGCAGGCAGACTTTTCATCTGGGAGAGTGGGAACTCCATCCAGAAGTGTTCTCCAATTTGATTCTCAAGTGGGGTAGGCCGGAGATAGATCTCATGGCATCTCATCAGAATGCCAAGCTCCCGAGATACGGGTCCAGGTCCAGGGACCCTCAGGCGGAAATCATAGATGCTTTGGCAGTTCCTTGGTCCTTCAGCCTAGCATATCTATTCCCCCTGTTTGCTCTCCTTCCTCAGGTTATTGCTCGAATCAAACAGGAGAAGGCATCAGTGATCCTCATAGCTCCTGCGTGACCTTGCAGGATTTGGTATGCCGATCTGGTGGACATGTATCTCTGCCACCTTGGAGACTTTCTTTGAGGAAGGACCTTCTCATTCAAGGACCCTTCCGTCACCCAAATCTAGCTTCTCTGAAGCTGACTGCTTGGAGATTGAACGCTTAATCTTATCCAAGCTGGGTTTTTCTGATTCGGTTATAGAAACCTTAATTCAAGCGCGTAAACCGGTAACTAGAAAGATTTACCATAAGATATGACGTAAATATCTTTATTGGTGTGAATCCAAGGGCTACTCATGGAGTAGAGTTAGGATTCCCAGGATTTTATCTTTTCTCCAAGAAAGATTGGAGAAGGGTTTATCGGCAAGTTCCCTAAAGGGTCAGATCTCTGCCTTATCTATTTTGTTACACAAGCGTCTAGCAGATGTCCAAGATGTTCAATCTTTTTGTCAGGCTTTGGTCAGGATCCGGCCTGTGTTTAAACCAATTGCTCCTCCATGGAGTCTTAATTTAGTTCTAAAAGTTCTTCAAGGGGCTCCGTTTGAGCCTATGCATTCCTTAGATATTAAGCTGTTATCTTGGAAAGTTCTGTTTCTTGTTGCCATTTCTTCAGCTCAAAGAGTGTCTGAGCTTTCGGCATTGCAATATAATTCTCCTTACCTTATTTTTCATTTGGATAAGGTAGTTTTACGTACTAAACTTGTTTTTTTCCTAAGGTTGTTTCTGACAGGAACATTAATCAGGAGATTGTCGTTCCTTCCTTGTGTCCTAATCCTCCTTCTCAAAAGGAACGTCTTTGCACAATTTGGACGTGGTCCATGCCTTGAAGTTTTATTTGCAAGCGACTAAGGACTTTCGTCAGTCATCTTCATTGTTTATCGTTTTCTATGGGAAACGTTAGGGTCAGAGAGCTACGGCTACCTCTCTGTCTTTTTGGCTGAAGAGTATCATCCATTTTGCATATGAGTCTGCTGGACAGCAGCCCCCTGAAAAAAATACGGCTCATTCCACTAGGGCAGTTGCTTCCTCATGGGCATTCAAAAATGAGGCTTCTGTAGAACAGATTTGTAAGACTGCAACTTGGTCCTCTCTTCATACTTTTTCTAAATTTTACAAATTTGATTCTTTTGCCTTGGCTGAGGCTGTTTTTGGGAGAAAGGTTCTTCAAGCAGTGGGGCCTTCCGTTTAGAGTCCTGTCTTGTCCCTCCCTTATCATCCGTGTACTCTAGCTTTGATATTGTATCCCACAAGTAAGGATGAAATCCGTGGACTCATCGCGGCCTATCTATCAAGCTCCGAAAGGACTCACCAGAAACAGCAGTTATGAAGCAGCGGTCACAAATACGATCGGGTTGATTGACACCTCCCTGCTGGCGGCCGATTGGCCGCGAGTCTGCAGGGGGCGGCGTTGCACCAGCAGCTCTTGTGAGCTCTGGTTCAATGCTGAATACGGAGAGCGTATTGCTCTCCGCATTCAGCGAGGTCTTGCGGACCTGATCCGCACTGTCGGATCAGGTCCGCAAGACCTTTGATAAATAGGGGCCATCGTGTCTTTAAAAAGAAAAGAAAATGTATGCTTACCTGATAAATCTGTTTCTTTTTAGACACGATGAGTCCACGGCCCGCCTTGTTCTCTGAGACAGGTTATTACTTTTTGTAAACTTAGGACACCGCTGCACCTTCGCTTTTCCTTTCTCTTCCTAACTTCGGTCGAATGACTGGAGTGGGAGGGAAGGGATGAGCTATATATACAGCTCTGCTGTGGTGCTCTTTGCCTCCTTCTGCTGACCAGGAGGCGTAATCCCACAAATAAGGATGAAATCCGTGGACTCATCGGGTCTAAAAAGAAACAAATTTATCAGGTAAGCATAAATTTTCTTTTTGCTAACAATATGTCAGTTTAAATGAAAACTGATGAAACTTTGAAAACATTTGTTTTAATGTAGAAATCCTGTATGTTCTTAAAGGATCATGAAACCCAAAATTCTTCTTTTTTCCCCATAATCCAGATAGAACAGCAATTTTTACACAACTATCCAATTTGCTTCTATTACATTATTTGCTTTGTTCTCTTTTTTTTATCTTTTGTTTAAATTAAAGCATACCTAGGTATGCTATGGAGCAGCAATGCACTACTGGGAGTTTGTTGCTGACTGATGACTGCACAAATGTATCTCTTGTCATCGGCTCAACAGATATGTTCAGCTAGCTCCCAGTAGTGCTGCTCCTACAACAAAGGACACAAAAAAAAAAATAATGAAGCTAATTTAATAATAAAAGTAAATGGGAATGTTGTTTAAAATTGTATTCTCTATCTGAATCATAAAATAAACATTTTGGGTTTCACGTCCCTTTAATTACTGACTTGTGCATATATACAGATGGCTTTAATGTCTATTTAAGCACTGAATATTTAGATACATATTAAGGTTATTTAAAAATAACCCAATGGAAGTAATTGTGACTAAAACCATATTTCATGTGTAATATGTTACTTGCAAGTAGACCAATAATTGCAAAAGATGTCAAATATTTGTCACCAAAGAAATGCACCAAAAGGGACATATTACTGAGAAAATGTATTTAATTCATCTGAAATAGAGTATATCAAAGTATGTCAAAGATTATTTTTTTTTATTTATATTTTTATTTTTGGGATAAATATTTTATGTGGGAGGTAAACCTGTGAGCCAGTGAGAAAAAGATACCTAAGTATTAGTTGTACTTCTTTACTTAAAGGGACACTGTACACTAGATTTTCTTTGCGTAAATGTTTTGTAGATGATCCATTTATATAGCCTATTTTGCTTATTTTTTTACTAACATTGTGCTGATTTTTAGACTCCTAACCAAGCCCTAAAGTATCAGATGTAGACCCAGGTCTAAAGATTTGTGTTGCTATTATTTGTGTAATCTGTCTTTCTCCTGTTAAGTGTAGTCAGTCCACGGGTCATCCATTACTTATGGGATTATATCTCCTCCCTAACAGGAAGTGCAAGAGGATCACCCAAGCAGAGCTGCTATATAGCTCCTCCCCTCTACGTCATACCCAGTCATTCTCTTGCACCTAACTAATAGATAGGACGTGTGAGAGGACTGTGGTTATTAAAATTAGTTTTTATATCTTCAATCAAAAGTTTGTTATTTTAAACAGCACCGGAGTGTGTTGTTTTTTCTCAGGCAGCATTAGAAGAAGAATCTACCTGAGTTTGTGTATGATCTTAGCGGTCGTAACTAAGATCCATTTGCTGTTCTCGGCCATTCTGAGGAGTGAGGTAACTTCAGAACAGGGGACAGCGGGCAGGGTTCACCTGCAAGGAGGTATGTTGCAGTATATTATTTTCTAAGGAATGGAATTGACTGAGAAAATACTGCTAATACCCATATAATGTAAGTGCAGCCTTAAATGCAGTAGTAGCGACTGGTATCAGGCTGATATGTATGTATATTACACTGAGGTATTTCTGGGGAATGGAACTTCACTAAGAAAATACTGTATACATTTAACTTATATTTGAGCCCCCTCTGCAGTGAAAGCGACTAGCAGCAGGCTTATTAGTATCATTTCATAATTTTATTTTAAAACGTTTTACTGGCATGTTAATCGTTTTTTTCTGAGGTACTTGGTGATAAAAAATTTTGGGCATTATTTTTCCACATGGCTGTCGTTTATTTATGAATAAATTCAGTTTACTGAGCTTCCCCACTGTTATAATATGAGTGGGAGGGGCCTATTTTTGCGCTTTCTTGCGCAGTAAGAATTCAGTCACAGTCTTCCTATTCCTTCCTACATGATCCAGGACGTCTCTACAGAGCTCAGGGGTCTCCAAAACTAGTTTTGAGGGAGGTAATCACTCACAGCAAACCTGTGAGACTGTGCTTTTGACTGTGATAAAACGTTTATATTCTGTTATCCGTTTTTTGGGTATTAAGGGGTTAATCATCCATTTGCTGGTGGGTGCAATCCTTTGCTAACTTATTGCATTTACTGTGAAAATTTGGTTGCTATAACAAATTTGGTTCATTGTAATTTCAACTGTGACAGTTTATTGGTGCTTCTTAAAGGCACAGTAACGTTTTTTATATTGCTTGTAAATTTATTTCAAAAGTATTTTCCAAGCTTGCTAGTTTCATTGCTAGTCTGTTAAACATGTCTGACACAGAGGAAACTCTTTGTGCTATATGTTTAAAGGCCAATGTGGAGCCCAATAGAAATTTGTGTACTAATTGCATTGATGCTACTTTAAATAAAAGTGTACATGTAAAGAAAATTTCACCAGACAACGAGGGGGAAGTTATGCCGACTAACTCTCCTCACGTGTCAGTACCTTCGTCTCCCGCTCAGGAGGTGCGTGATATTGTGGCGCCAAGTACATCAGGGCGGCCCATACAAATCACTTTGCAAGACATGGCTAATGTTATGACTGAAGTATTATCTAAATTGCCAGAAATTAGGGGTAAACGCGACCACTCTGGGGTGAGAACAGAGTGCGCTGATAATATTAGAGCCATGTCTGATACTGCGTCACAATATGCAGAACATGAGGACGGAGAGCTTCATTCTGTGGGTGACGGATCTGATCCAAGTAAACTGGACTTTCAAATTTTAAATTTAAGCTTGAGAACCTCCGTGTATTGCTAGGGGAGGTATTAGCGGCTCTGAATGATTGTAACACGGTTGCAATTCCAGAGAAAATGTGTAGGCTGGATAAATATTTTGCGGTACCGACGTGTACTGACGTTTTTCCTATTCCTAAAAGGCTTACAGAAATTATTAACAAGGAGTGGGATAGACCTGGTGTACCCTTTTCTCCCCCTCCTATATTTAGAAAAATGTTTCCAATAGACGCAACCACACGGGACTTATGGCAGACGGTCCCTAAGGTGGAGGGAGCAGTTTCTACTCTGGCTAAACGCACCACTATCCCGGTGGAGGATCGCTGTGCTTTTTCAGATCCAATGGATA
Source organism: Bombina bombina (assembly GCF_027579735.1). Classification (NCBI taxonomy): domain Eukaryota; kingdom Metazoa; phylum Chordata; class Amphibia; order Anura; family Bombinatoridae; genus Bombina; species Bombina bombina. Next base: position 39,132,360 of record NC_069502.1, read on the forward strand.
AAAAGTTAGAGGGTTACCTTAAGAAAATGTTTGTTCAACAAGGTTTTATATTACAACCCCTTGCATTCATTGCGCCTGTCACGGCTGCGGCGGCATTCTGGTTTGAGTCTCTGGAAGAGACCATTAACTCAGTTACATTGGATGAGATTACAGACAAGCTTAGAGTCCTTAAGCTAGCTAATTCATTTATTTCCGATGCCGTAGTACACTTAATTAAACTTACGGCTAAGAATTCAGGATTCGCCATTCAAGCGCGCAGAGCGCTGTGGCTTAAATCTTGGTCAGCCGATGTGACTTCTAAATCTAAATTGCTTAACATACCTTTCAAAGGGCAGACATTATTCGGGCCCGGTTTGAAAGAAATTATCGCTGACATTACTGGAGGTAAGGGTCATGCCCTGCCTCAAGACAGAGCCAAACCAAGGGCTAGACAGTCTAATTTTCGTGCCTTTCGTAACTTCAAGGCAGGAGCAGCATCAACTTCCTCAGCTACAAAGCAGGAAGGAACTGTTGCTCGCTACAGACAGGGCTGGAAACCTAACCAGTCCTGGAACAAGGGCAAGCAGGCCAGAAAACCTGCTGCTGCACCTAAGACAGCATGAAGTGAGGGCCCCCGATCCGGAAACGGATCTAGTGGGGGGCAGACTTTCTCTCTTCGCCCAGGCTTGGGCAAGAGATGTCCAGGATCCCTGGGCGTTAGAGATCATATCTCAGGGATATCTTCTGGACTTCAAAGCTTCTCCTCCAAAAGGGAGATTTCATCTTTCAAGGCTGTCAGCAAACCAGTTAAAGAGAGAAGCGTTTCTACGCTGTGTACAAGACCTTTTATTAATGGGAGTGATCCATCCAGTTCCGCGGTCGGAACAAGGACAAGGGTTTTACTCAAATCTGTTTGTGGTTCCCAAAAAAGAGGGAACCTTCAGACCAATTTTGGACTTAAAGATCCTAAACAAATTCCTAAGAGTTCCATCGTTCAAAATGGAAACTATTCGGACAATCTTACCTATGATCCAAAGGGGCCAATACATGACCACAGTGGATTTAAAGGATGCCTACCTTCACATACCGATTCACAAGGATCATTATCGGTACCTAAGGTTTGCCTTCCTAAACAGGCATTACCAATTTGTAGCTCTTCCCTTCGGGTTAGCCACGGCTCCAAGAATCTTTACAAAGGTTCTGGGCTCTCTTCTGGCGGTACTAAGACCGCGAGGAATTTCTGTAGCTCCGTACCTAGACGACATTCTGATACAAGCGTCAAGTTTCCAGACTGCCAAGTCTCATACAGAGTTGGTTCTGGCATTTCTAAGGTTGAATGGGAGTAAGGTGAACGTAGAAAAGAGTTCTCTATTGCCACTCACAAGAGTTCCCTTCTTGGGGACTCTTATAGATTCTGTAGAAATGAAAATTTACCTGACAGAAGACAGGTTAACAAAACTTCTAAATGCTTGCCGTGTCCTTCATTCCATTCAACACCCGTCAGTGGCTCAATGCATGGAGGTAATCGGCTTAATGGTAGCGGCAATGGACATAGTACCTTTTGCACGCCTGCATCTCAGACCACTACAATTGTGCATGCTAAGTCAGTGGAATGGGGATTACTCAGATTTGTCCCCTATGCTGAATCTAGATCAAGAGACCAGAGATTCTCTTCTATGGTGGCTTTCTCGGCCACATCTGTCCAGGGGAATGCCCTTCAGCAGACCAGACTGGACGATTGTAACAACAGACGCCAGCCTACTAGGTTGGGGCGCTGTCTGGAATTCCCTGAAGGCTCAGGGATCATGGACTCAGGAGGAGAGTCTCCTTCCAATAAACATTCTGGAATTAAGAGCAGTTCTCAATGCTCTTCTGGCTTGGCCTCAGCTAGCAACTCTGAGGTTCATCAGGTTTCAGTCGGAAAACATCACGACTGTGGCTTACATCAATCACCAGGGAGGGACAAGGAGTTCCCTGGCGATGATGGAAGTCTCAAAGATAATCAGAGTCTCACTCTTGCCACCTGTCAGCGATCCACATCCCAGGCGTGGAGAACTGGGAGGCGGATTTCCTAAGTCGCCAGACTTTTCATCCGGGGGAGTGGGAACTTCACCCGGAGGTATTTGCACAACTGCTTCGGCGTTGGGGCAAACCAGATCTGGATCTCATGGCGTCTCGCCAGAACGCCAAGCTTCCTTGTTACGGATCAAGGTCCAGGGACCCGGGAGCGGTTCTGATAGATGCTCTGACAGCACCTTGGGTCTTCAACATGGCTTATGTGTTTCCACCCTTCCCGATACTTCCTCGACTGATTGCCAGGATCAAACAGGAGAGAGCATCAGTGATTCTAATAGCGCCTGCGTGGCCACGCAGGACCTGGTATGCAGATCTAGTGGACATGTCGTCCTGTCCACCATGGTCTCTGCCTCTGAGACAGGACCTTCTGGTTCAGGGTCCTTTCAAACATCCAAATCTAATTTCTCTGAGGCTGACTGCATGGAGATTGAACGCTTGATTCTATCAAAGCGTGGATTCTCGGAGTCAGTGATTGATACCTTAATACAGGCTAGGAAACCTGTTACCAGGAGAATTTACCATAAAATATGGCGTAAATACTTACATTGGTGCGAATCCAAGAGTTACTCATGGAGTAAGGTTAGGATTCCTAGGATATTGTCTTTTCTACAAGAAGGCTTAGAAAAGGGTTTATCTGCTAGTTCGTTAAAGGGACAGATCTCAGCTCTGTCCATTCTTTTACACAAGCGTCTGTCAGAAGTTCGAGAAGTTTGAGAAAGATGTTAAAGTGATGGTAAATCCTAGCGTTTGGGAAACGCTAGGATTTACAATCGTAACAAATAAAGGGGACTTTCATTCATGAAGTATAAAATACTTCATTCTGAAAGCCCCTTTATTTGTTAGCAGCGTTTGCTGCGCTGAGCTGCTAAAAAGGCAGCTCACGGGCAGAACGCTATTTGTCTGAAAGGTGACGTTTCCACCTCTTAGCCAATAGCAGTGCGGGAAATACAGCTTGGCACCAGGTTTTGCGGCGCCAAGCTGTATTTCCCGCACTGCTATTGGCTAAGAGGTGGAAACGTCACCTTTCAGACAAATAGCGTTCTGCCCGTGAGCTGCCTTTTTAGCAGCTCAGCGCAGCAAACGCTGCTAACAAATAAAGGGGCTTTCAGAATGAAGTATTTTATACTTCATGAATGAAAGTCCCCTTTATTTGTTACGATTGTAAATCCTAGCGTTTCCTAAACGCTAGGATTTACCATCACTTTAATGCAGAGTTAGATGAGGGAAATGTTAGGTAAGTGAAATTAATTTATTATTGAGTTGGGTGGTCAGCTTCTCTGAACAGAAAAGTCTTCAGGGAGCATTTAAAGGAAGAAAGATTACGGCAAAGCCTGACAGCACAAGGGAGAGTGTTCCATAGGGTAGGTGCTGCACGAGGGAGAGTGTTCCAGAGGGTAGATGCTGCACGAGGGAAAGTGTTCCAGAGGGTAGGTGCTGCACGAGGGAAAGTGTTCCAGAGGGTAGGTGCTGCACGAGGGAGAGTGTTCCAGAGGGTAGGTGCTGCATGAGGGAGAGTGTTCCAGAGGGTAGGTGCTGCACGAGGGAGAGTGTTTCAGAGGGTAGGTGCTGCATGAGGGAGAGTGTTCCAGAGGGTAGGTGCTGCACGAGGGAGAGTGTTCCAGAGGGTAGGTGCTGCACGAGGGAGAGTGTTCCAGAGGGTAGGTGCTGCACGAGGGAGAGTGTTCCAGAGGGTAGGTGCTGCACAAGGGAGAGTGTTCCAGAGGGTAGGTGCTGCACAAGGGAGAGTGTAGGTGCTGCACAAGGGAGAGTGTTCCAGAGGGTAGGTGCTGCACAAGGGAGAGTGTTCCAGAGGGTAGGTGCTGCACAAGGGAGAGTGTTCCAGAAGGTAGGTGCTGCACAAGGGAGAGTGTTCCAGAGGGTAGGTGCTGCACAAGGGAGAGTGTTTCAGAGGGTAGGTGCTGCACGAGGGAGAGTGTTCCAGAGGGTAGGTGCTGCACGAGGGAGAATGTTCCAGAGGGTAGGTGCTGCACGAGGGAGAGTGTTCCAGAGGGTAGGTGCTGCACGAGGGAGAGTGTTCCAGAGGGTAGGTGCTGCACGAGGGAGAGTGTTCCAGAGGGTAGGTGCTGCACGAGGGAGAGTGTTCCAGAGGGTAGGTGCTGCACGAGGGAGAGTGTTCCAGAGGGTAGGTGCTGCACGAGGGAGAGTGTTCCAGAGGGTAGGTGCTGCACGAGGGAGAGTGTTCCAGAGGGTAGGTGCTGCACAAGGGAGAGTGTTCCAGAGGGTAGGTGCTGCACAACAGAAGTCCTGCAGTCTAGCATGAGAGGAGGTGATAGTCGCTGATGCAAGGAGCATGTCATTGTTGCATCTTAGTAGGCTGGATGGAGTATACTTGTGTATTAGAGAGGATAGGTAGAGGGGAGCGGCGTTAGTGAGAGCTTTGTATGTAAGGGTGAGAATTTTGAATTTAATTCTGCTGTGAATGTGGAGCCAATGAAGGGACTCGCAGAGAGGTGCAGCAGATACAGAGCGATGAGAAAGGTGGATCAGCCTGGCAGAGGCATTTAGGATGGATTGAAAGGGGAGAGGCGGGAAAGAGGAAGGCCAGCGAGTAGGTTACTGAAGTAAAGTCAGGAAATAACAAGGGAGGGGATTCAGGGTTGGCTCCAAGGAATGCTGTGCCCCCTCAAAAAATATTGATATGATCATACGCTTTAAAAATAATAAATAAAATAATTAATTGTTATGTAATGCTGCAGGCTGGGGACGGGGTTTGCTGCCGAATTGTGAGGTTGCATCACGCATCTACAAGGAGCTCCGTGTCTTAACCTCTTATTTGGAATTGGAAGTTAGAGACTTTTTGGACTTGTCTTTAACCCTATTAATTTTACCTAACTATTGTGAGTTACTCATTTTCTTAAACAATAGACCATGATAAGAATATGATTGTATCATAGAAATATAAGTCTATAAATGGCTACCGGCTTCTATTCTATTACGTAGCCTGATATTTGTTAGTTATTGCGAAACAGGTGTAGCTAAATCTAATCTACAAAATGACCAGTAGCTGAAAACCTAGTATCCTCATTGCTATTGCAAACAAAGGGGTTAATTGCATTGGGGGTTTGGGGTGCATGGCTGTTTAGGGGACATGATTGAGATTTGAGAATGAGTTTAAGGGTTTTGGATCATGGTGATTAAGGGGTGAATTGTTTTTAAGGAGCTATTGCACTGGGGCTCTCAAGTTCAATGGCTCTGTTTTAATGCACTACATAGGATTTAGACTTCATTCTTTTACCTAGTGATTTAGCACATATTCTACAAATGTTAATAGTGGGGGATAAGCCAGCCAGAAGCTACACTTTCCCGCAGAATATGTAGGTCTGCTCTTATTTTGACTCTCATACATGCTTTGTAAATGCGTACCCCCTCGTGAAAGAAATGCACCCCCATTTCATTCGTTCTGAAGCCGACCCTGAGGGGATTATTTGCTTTGTGGTGTTAGCGCTCAGAAATGGGTGAATCTTCAAAATATTGAGATGGTAGGAATTGCAAAACAAATATGAAAAAGAAAATGACACATTCGGCTTAATATCGTATATACATGAAGGACTTGCTTCGTTTGGTGCTTTTTTTCTGTATGCCCATTTGATTTTAGCACTCAGTGTACCTTTTGAAATAAACCCTTTTTTTTGCAATTATACTTACTCTCCAAGTTGGTTTCATTATCGGATAGTTAGCCGGATTCTCTTCAGTTCACAATTACAGCTCTCTGACGTCATTGGACTGGGACGTCTGGATCTGGCTCCTGTCTGCACCCGTAGGAATGGGATCACTGTGCACACGCTGAAGACGCGCTGGATGGATCGCTGAAGAAAGCCTCTCTACACATTTCCTGGGGTTAAGCACTGCTCGTTTTGTTTGTATTCTAAATTCTCTGAATATCTAGATATCTGGGTGAGGTTGCATAAATCCAAGCAAGACTCTTGACAGAAATATAACAGGGAATTCTTTGAATATGCGCAAACTTTCTGCTGTAAATCAGGTGGGGTAGTAAAGAACTCTATAAAGATGTAACAAAATGTATATGACACTAATGTACCTAGGACACATAATATATAGGAAAAGTAAATAATATGGCATGACAGCCACATTTGGTATTAAGCTAATGACCTCTAATGGCTTCACCTGAAATATAGTTTCCCCTTATGGTATCAGCTGGGTTTACAAAGTAGGTGTAGCTGTATATGCATAGTAAAAAGTATGAACCTCTGTATAATATAAGTGCGTATAGTATATATGATAACTTCAACTAACTCACAACTTAACCAAATTAAACTTAGGGCTGATTAGCTTACCTAACAGTCCTCCCTATAAATATATGAAAACTGTGCCATCTCGGCCACCGGCAGCACTGCATCATGGGACAAAGAGGGAAGGTTCAATAGTAGAATAGAAATATAAAATAAATAAGCCCAATTAATTAAGCATACGGATTAAGGGGATATTTATCAAAGCCTCAACTATGCTGCATTCGCCAGCACCAATACGCTCGCCTAACATCGCGGCCGCAGACCTGAATATGCTCTCCATATTTATAAAAAAAAAAGCCGTCAAAAAGCTGCGCACCAAGTACGGGGCGATGTGCATCGGACTGTTGTTAACTAACAGTCATCGATCTCGCTGCTATTCGGCTTTTTCCCAACTTTATTTATATCCTACAATAAACTACCAATGGCCCTTAAAAGGGCCTTTTGCAGGGCATTGCCCCAAAGAAATAATCTTTTACCTGTAAAAAAAAATATAAACTCCCCTCCAACAGTTAAACCCACCACCCACCCAACCCCCCCAAATAAAAAACCTATCTAAAAAACCTAAGCTCCCCATTGCCCTGAAAAGGGCATTTGTATGGGCATTGCCCTTAAAAGCGCATTTAGCTCTTTTAGCTGCCCAGACCCTACTCTAAAAATAAACCCCACCCCAAAAACCCTTAAATAAACCTAACACTAACCCCCGACGATCCACTTACAGTTTTTGAAGGATCCATCCAGCCGGCAAGAAGTCTTCATGCGGGCGGCAAGAAGTCTTCATCCAGGCAGCCTCTTCTATCTTCATCCATCTGGCAAAGTCTTCATCCATGCGGCCTCTTTTATCTTCATCCATCCTGCGCGGTGCGGGTCCATCCTGAAGACATCCTGCGCTGAGCTCCTCTTCAATACGATCGCTGCCGTAAACTGGAGCTTGAATGCAAGTGACGTCATCCAAGATGGCGTCCCTTGCATTCCTATTGGCTGAAAGGTTCCAAATCTGCTAATAGGATTAGAGCTACTAAAATCCTATTGGCTGTTCCAACCAGCCAATAGGATTTGAGCAGCTCTCATCCTATTGGCTGTTCCAATCAGCCAATAGGATTGGTAGTTTATTGTAGGCTAGGTTTTTTTTTTGGGGGGGGGGCTTTTTATTTTGATAGGGCTATTAGATTAAGTGTAATTCGTTTTTATTTTTGATGCTGTGTTGTTTTTTGTTGTAACTTAGTGGGGGGGGGGGTGGTTTTGTAACTTAGTAATTTTTAATAGTAGATTTAAATAATTTGAGTAGGGTTAGGGTTTTTTAATAAGTAATATAGTTAATTTAATTGCTAGTTTAATGTAATTGTAGTATAATAGTTAGGGTAGGTTAATTAATAGTTTAATATAGTTTTTTTTATTTTTTATTATTTTTTTTTTTCAAAAGCTTTATTGAACATAAAATTACTGCGTACAACGCAGAATTAAAACAGTTACATATGCAACAATGTGGTTACAATGATTCCATATACATGGCACAGTGTTTCGACATATATGAGTTGTAGATATATTTATCGTTCAATAGGCAAATTTAGATTGCATAGGTAAGTTATTTAAACTAGAAAAGAAAAAAGGAAACAATTCAATTAAGTGAATGTGAAAATACAATGAACAATTCAAATGGATGTATAAATGTATATTCATATGTACATGATTCCTGCAGAAACGTAAATTGTTGTGTCAGTGATTATCGGGCTCTTGAAATGACCTTCTGTTCAAGTCAAAGTAACAGGAGAAGGCATCTGGCTTGTCAGCTAAGGGTAGTCAGTGAATATGCATTTAAGAAGTGGATGTTCGGGTGGTGGTTTTGGGTGTGGGGGTTGTCTTATTAAGATATTCCTCCAACAAAAAATATATATCGAGTCATAGTCGGCTGCTTGTTTGTTACGAGTAAAGCGATATTTTTCTAGTTGAAGAGATTGGGTGGTTGTTTCTCTCCAGACCTGGATAGATGGAAGTGTATTGCATTTCCAGTTTTTGGGAATTAGTCGTTTTGCTGAGTTTGTCATGATGGTCAGTAGGGCTAGTCGGAGTTTGCAAGTTATTTTGGTAAATTTATTAAAGATGAAAAACCAGATGTCGAGCCTGAGACTTAGAGATAGAACTTTTTCGAATTCGACTCTGATAGCTTCCCAATATGTTTGGGCTGTTGGGCACGTCCACCAGATGTGTGTGGGAGTGCCAATGTTGTGGCAACCTCTCCAACACTCCGGTGAGTGTGTAGGGAAAATGGTGTGAAGTCGGTGAGGTGTATAGTACCATCTATATAGTAACTTAACATTCATTTCCATTACATAAATGGATGAGGAGGATTTTGTCATGCAAGAGAAGATTTTTTGCCATTCCTTAGGGGTTGGTGTAATGCCTATCTCTGTTTCCCACTTTTGCGTGTACGAGGGGAGAGATGTGCTGCTTGGTTGCGTAAGTAATTGGTATATAAAAGATAGAAAGCCCCTGTGTAGGGTGTCATAGATGCAGCTGCTTTCGTAACCCGTATGGGGGTGAAAAAGTAATAGCTTATGTGGATGTTTGACAAGGAAGTCTGTTAGTTGTTGGTATTTAAACCATTCTATATGTATTTTGTCCAGGATGGGGGCCAGTTCGGTTAAGGGTTTGATTTTCCCGTTTTGAATGACTGTAAGGCAGGGAGAGGAGTTTATAATGTGAGGTGTTTGAGTTGTTTGTGTGGGGAATGGTATTGGAGAATCTGGATTTTCACAAAGGGGTGTTAGTGGGGAGGGTACAGTTGAGATATGGTTATGTTGTTTTATGGATGTATCCCATAGTTTTAAAGTTTCTCTAGTGATTATTGGTAGATATGTAGGTAAGTTTCTTTTGGAGGGATGTAGCCAGCACTTGCTGCCAAGATGTGAAGTATTCGATAACGAGTGCTCTAGAAGAACCCATTCTTTGTGAACTGAATGTCTGCACCAATGTATTATTCTGGTGTAGAAGCTAGCCAGTCTATATTGGGTAAGGTTTGGGATCCCAAGGCCGCCCAGTTCTTTGGAGCGATAAAGGGTGGCAGTAGCAATCCGAGGTCTTTTGTGTTGCCATATATATGAGATGAAGGATTTTTGAAGGTTGTGTATCACAGATTTGGGGATTGGGATCGGTAGTGTTTGGAAGAGGTATAGTAATTTGGGGAGAAGAATCATTTTGACTGAATTAATTCTGCCTAACCATGAGAGTGGTTTATTGTTCCAGGAGCGTAGTATATTTTGGATTGAATTGGCTATGGCTTTATAATTGGTGTCCAGTGTGACTTGTGTGTGGTGGGAGATATATACACCGAGGTATTTTATAGCGCGCGTTTGTATGCGAAAGTGAGCGAGTGCTTGTATTGCAGTGATTTCCTCCGTCTGTAGTCCAAGTGGGAGCAATTCTGATTTGGTAATATTTATTTTGAAGTTTGAAAAATTGCCGTATTGGTGTATTGTTTGAATGAGGGGGGGAAGTGAGTTTTGAGGTCGTGTTAGTGTGAGAAAGAGGTCATCAGCGTATAAGGTAGCTTTATATTCCTGGTGAGCAATTTTGAACCCCTGTATGTCCGTGTTGTGTCTAATATGTGATGCTAGGACCTCCATTGCAAGGATAAATAATATAGGGGAGAGGGGGCATCCCTGTCTCGTTCCGTTTGTGATTGAAAATGGTTGGGACAAGGTATTGTTCAACTTTATTTTGGCTTGTGGACTGTTATAAAGGGAGAATATTTTTCCAGTGAAGGTCGAGTCGAAGCCAAATTGGGTAAGTGTCTCCTTCAGAAATTGCCAGTTTAGCCTATCAAAGGCTTTCTCCGCGTCCATAGAAATGAACGCGGAGGGGATATGGTTGTGAACTGCATGTTCCATTAGTAATAGAATTTTGGTCGTATTATCTTTAGCTTCTCTAAGAGGAGTGAAACCTGCCTGATTAATATGTACAATTGTTGGGAGTATTAAGTTGATGCGGGTGGCTAATATTTTAGCGTAAAGTTTGATATCTATGTTAAGGAGGGAGATTGGGCTAAAGTTAGCGGGCGTTGTAGGGGGTTTACCTGGTTTTGGGATCACTACTACTTGCGCTTCTAGCATGGATTGAGGGAACGGGTTAGTGTCCGTTACCTCGTTGAATAATTGAGTGAGATAAGGGGATAGTTGAGAAGAGAAGGTGTGATAGTACTTTCCAGTGAAACCGTCTGGCCCTGGGCTTTTCCCATTGTTAAGTGATTTTATGGCCGTGGTGAGTTCAATTTGGGTAATGGGTTTGTTAAGGGTGTTAAGTTGATCAGTTGTTATAGTGGGTAGATGTGCGCTGGAAATATAAGAGATCAGAGCTGGGGTAGGGCCTTGAGAGGGTGCATTTCTTTGAATATTATATAAGGTGGAATAATAGTCATGAAAGGATTGTAGAATTTCTTTAGTAGTTTTTAGGGTGTGGGGACAATTAGGTGTTTGTAATTCGTTAATATAGGATTTCAATCTCTTTTTTTTCAAGGCTCTTGCTAATAACTTGCCTGACCTATTGCTTTCATAATAAAACATGCTGTTAGTTTTTGCGCGAAGTGTCTGGTATTCTATTTGTAGGAAACCGTCTAATGCTTGTTTAGCGTTTTGTAAGTCAGTCAGTATATCAGGGTTTGTAGGGGATTGTTTATGGGCCAGATCCAGTCGGGCAAAGGTGTTTGATAGCTCATTATATTGCTGTCGATGTAATTTTTGGAAATGAGCCTTTAATTTAATTAATTCGCCCCTGAGCACGCACTTATGTGCTTCCCATATTGTGTATTTGTTGGCCGTTGAGGGGATATTCATTCTAAAATATTCTTCAATGGTACTAGTAAGTTTCTTAATTGTGTCTGGATTGTTAAGAAGGGAGTTGTCTAGTTTCCACGTATATGATGTTAGTGGGGTGTTTGTCCATGATATGGTTAGTTTTACCGCTGAATGGTCTGACCATGATGTGGGGGAAATAACGCATCTGTTGACTAAGGCTAGGGCAGGTTGATTGGTGAAAATGTAATCTATGCGACTATATGTTCTGTTAGGATGGGAGAAAAAGGTATAGTCTCGGGTGTCCTGGTGGATAAAACGTCAAGTGTCGTGGAGGTTAAGGTTTCTCAGACCTGTCCATAATACATTAGTGACTTTTTTGATATCGCTATTGTAGGATTGGAGCTATCCTTAGTAGGGCGAATGGGAACATTAAAATCCCCTGCAACAAAGATGGGTCCTTTTGCGATGTCTATAATGCGGTTAAATATTTGTTTAAAAAAGGGGTTTGTTTTACATTTGGGGCGTAGATATTTACCAGGGTAATAGGTCTACCATAAAGTAGACCTACTAGGCCGAGAAAACGGCCCTCAGTGTCTCTAGAGGTTTGGATATGGGTGAAGGGGAGAGACTTATGCAGTAGAATACTGACTCCACCTCTTTTTGAGGTGTTGGAGCTGTGATAGTGAGTGGTGAATGTTTTCCCAAAATATTTGGGCTCTTTGTTTTTTTTAAAATGAGTCTCTTGTAGGAATAAGATGTCTACTTGTCTTTTTGAAAGGTCTGAAAGGGCTTTAGATCGTTTGTGGGGTGAGTTGAGTCCCTTAGCATTTTGTGTGAGAAGGGTTAGTTTACGAGTTTCATCGTTCTTATTTTTGGGCAACATAGTGTGTTTGTTGGGGTATGTTGTTTAATTGTGTGGATGAGGTCACATAGAGCACTTTACGTATATGTATCTTACAAATGTGTGGGCACATCTCTGCAGGAGAAAAACATTCATTTGACAGGTGATAACTTAAACAGTTTCTCATAACAAACATAATAACATTATTAACCATAAAAAACATTGACATATTAACCAAAAACAAAAAATCTCTCTGAGAGTAAGTTGGGGGCAGTACCATAAAGTGCCCTGAGAAGTTGACATTTTTTTTAAATTATATTGAATAGGAATCCTAAAGTGGGGAAGGTGAGGTAGATAAGTCGGAGGGGTGGGTAGGAAGGAGAAAGGATAGGTGGGAAGGGGGGGGAGGATGAGGTAGGCAAGGTGGGAAAGGAGTTGTCAGAATCTATCTTTGCTCTCATTCTGATAATAGCAGAAGGTTCTAAATTGCTGAGTTGCAAAAAGACTAGACTAAATGATGATGACCTGTACTTGCCTTTCCCGAAGGGGCAACATTCGCCAAAATGTCCATCTATTTGTTTAGTATTACTGAGATAGGTGTAAAAGAGTTCACAAAGGTGAGTCTTCAGAGGAGGTCAAGCCGGTAGTGGGTTGCCTTCTTGTGGTGGCTTCTTTTGCTTTGGCTTTCTTAGGAAGGGCTGTATGCCAGGACTCATTTGGATTGATTCGTCCTTTAGAGATTTGTGAGTTCTGTGGTTCAGGTAGTGATTCCATAGGTGGTTCAAGGCCAAGTGCTGTACAAAAAGTTTGAGTGTCCTCTGGAGTTTTGCAGATGACACGGGTGTTATTGCTGATGGTCCAAAGATGTGTTGGAAAGCCCCATCTGTAGGGGATTCTCTTATTTCTTAACATGGTAGTAAGAGGTGAAAATTCTTTCCTGCGTTGTAAGGTGCGGGTTGATAAGTCCTGGAAGAATTGTAAGACATTGCCTCTAAATCTTACAGGCTGAGTTTTGCGGGATTGTCGTAAGAGCATTTCTTTTTCTTGAAAGTTCTTTAAACGGATCACGATATCTCGTGGCGGAGCTGAGTCAGGAGGTTTTGGTCTCAAAGTTCTATGAGCTCTGACCCATAGGATATCCTCAGTATAGGAAGATTCTTTCAGATGTCGAAATAGATCTTGCAAATAAACTGGGAAATCCCTGGGCAAGACTGACTCTGGCACTCCTCTGATACGCATATTTTTGCGCCTGCTTCGATTCTCGAGGTCGTCGAGCTTATCTTGGAGAGAAAGTATGGTCTCCTGTTGAGAGGTTACTTGGTCAGTTAGTTGCTGTACATCCTCTTTAATGGTTTCTTGGTTACTTTCAAGAGATTCAACTTGGAAACCTAAGGTGTGAATGTCCTGCTTTAATTCGGCCAGCTCTTCTCTAATACAGGAACGGACTATGTCCGCAATGTCCTTTTTCGATGGTAAATTTTGCAAAAATGAAGGAGATAGTTGGCATTCAGCTGGTAAAGTTCTGTTTGGTTGAGATTCCTGTGACAGGGTTTGAGGGGTTTTGTCACCAGTTTTTTGGGAAGCAGGAGAGGTATTCGTTGTGTCTGAACTATGTAAAAAAGAGGACATAAGGATTGATTTCCCTGTAAGAGATTTTGACATTTTGTCATGTTTGATATTGCGTTTAGCCGTCATGTTGGGCCAGAGATACACGTGGCGTGACTCGTGATTCTCCTGCGCCAAGGTTGTCTTATGTCAAGAAACACTTAAGAGGTATATGGAGGTGTTAGAACAAGTCCTCAAAACAGGCAAAAGGATCTTATAATTACTGCCAAGAAATAAAAGATGCACAGCGGTGGTGTATTGCGGCTGGAAGGGTTAAAGTCTGTACTAGAATGTACTAGAATCACGGCAACAAAACATGGAAAGAGTGGTTTTATCTCTAGGCTAAATTTGAAAGCCAGGTATTGAATGTTGCTGAGGATTTATGTTTCAAAAGAGCTGCAGAGTCAACAGAGTCAGTGGTTAAAAGCAGCAAAACTGTTATTTATTTCCTCTTTTGCACAAAGGGGTATTTGGAGTATTTGAGTTGCAGATCCTGTTTCAGTAATTAGGCATGAAAGTTAGGTTAGAGTGCGCAGCTAGTCTGTGTCTGTAGCTGGTCCTGTAGTAGGCCTAATCCCCAGGCTCAGTGTGTTGCAGAGGCCTGCAGAGGTCATGCAATTGTTAATTATATATTGTGGCCAGATTACAGTTAGGGAATGCGCTTGTCTCAGTGTGGGTAGGCTGATTTAGTAGGGTTTATAAAAAGTTCTTACCCTGGAGAAAACGGAGTTCCGGAGTAGGCCCAATCCCCGGGCTAAATTTAATTTCCGGTCCGACTCGAAAATCGGGTGCTGTTTTTCAGTCTTGGGGCCCTTCGTTTTAGATTGTGGGCCTTCCTAGGAGCTTGGTTGTGGCCCCTGATGACCAGCGAAGGGGTATATTTGTTGCCTGATGTCAGATGTGGCCTGAATTCGGCCCGGAGTGCTGGGTGTCTCTGGTCCAGAGGGAGATGAAAGGATTATCCCTCAGAGTTGTTGCCACAGGTTTTAGAGGTGCTGGGGAATGTTGTAGGAGAGTTTAGGAGCAAGGATGATGAGGATTCATAATGATATAAGGGCCTTTAAAGCGGAGCTCCGGAGTTATGCTGCCATCTCTGCAGCTGCCGGCTCCGCCCCCCCTAATATAGTTTATTTTAATTCTAAAGGTAAGTTTTAATTTATTATAAGATAGGGATGTTGTAATTTTAATGTAAAGTTAGGGGTTTGTTAAGTTTAGGGGTTAATAGGTTAATTTTGTTTATGACGATGTGGGGGCTGGCGGTTTAGGGGTTAATAGGTTTAGTTAATGGTAGTGATGTGGGAGGCCAGAGGTTTAGGGGTTAATAACTTTATTTAGGTTGCGGTTGTGTCGGGGGGCGGCGGGATAGGGGTTAATAACATTATGTAGGTGGCGGCTATGTCGGGGCGGCAGATTAGGGGTGTTTAGACTCGGGGCTTGTGTTAGGTATAAACGTTACTGGTTTTCTACCATAGAAATCAATGGGATATCTGGCAGCATCGAACATAAGCTTTCGCTACTTTCAGACTCCCATTTACTCCTAAGGCATCCACGGCCTCCAGGGTGGCGGACTGAAAACCAGGTACGCTGGGCCGGAATAGCCGCGAGCGTACCGGTTAACTATTTGATAGCTTTTAAAATGTGTCAAATAGTGTTGAATGTGTATTTGGAACATCTGTAATGACGTAAGCATCAATCTGTGTCGGATTGAGACTGGCGGATCGTATGTTACATCACAAATTTCAAATTTTGTCCGTCTGTAGACTTTGATAACTAGGTCGAATCAAGCTTGCCACAATTACGCTGTGGAATTCCAGCGTATTTGCGGTTGACGGCTTGATAAATATACCCCTAACTGTCATCATGCTTGAAAGTGAACTGCAAGACTGACAATTATTACCTCTGAAGACTAGAATACATTTAACTGCGAATATTATAGAAGCTAGCTATATTAACAGACAGACAAGTGAGTTATATTAGTAAACTTGTGAATAGATACTCATTTGCAAACACCATTTATGAGCTAAGGGCTAGATTTATCAAAGACTAGGCGAACTCTATATGTGCTTCGCCTGTAACTGCACCCCAGCTCGCCTCCGGAGAAGCGCACATGTGCGCCTGAATTTATAAAAAAAATAGATGTAACTTTGCGCAGGCAAGCTGGGGCGTAATAATGATAAATTTTGCCTGTCGGAAACAGCATTTACTCCCTATTTACTCCCTATGTACATTCCTATAAATATTTACGCCGTCATGTTTTGGTTATTAAAAAAGCGTTTTTTTAAGTTAATATTTAGCTTATATTTATATTATATAATGTTTCTGTGCTGTTTTTTCCATATGTTGATAATTTAAGATCGCAAAAATAAATATATCAATATATATATATATATAAATAGAAATATCCAGCAAAGTGCACTCCAGATCCTATATGTATCAGCCTTGGGTGCTTAAAGCCACAATAATAATACCATCAAAACAAGCAGCACTCCAAAGGTCTTATATCCATATGTCACCTTTATTAAGTGAACGTTTTCGGGCTACAAACAGCCCGTCCTCAAACTTACATCTCACTTGTAAGTTTGAGGACGGGCTGTTTGTAGCCCGAAAACGTTCACTTAATAAAGGTGACATATGGATATAAGACCTTTGGAGTGCTGCTTGTTTTGATGATAATATATATATATATATATATATATATATATATATAAAACTGTTGGTAACCATTTGCGCCAGTGGAAGCGCAAATTTCTGGAAATAAGTCTCTTCTTGGCGCTGTGCCTTTGAAAAATTAGTTAAAAGAAGAAAGTACTGCATCACAAGATGTAAAAGCATGTATTATAATGGTGTTCGCCTCAGTCTGTATGGTGAAATATACAACATGCAATTGAAGCCAAAATTGCAGTTCCCTATCAGCGCAAAGCAATGATAAATAAGAAACTTGGTGTATTTGTAGGTCGGGCTGTTAAATTACGCCTATTACTAATGTATATTCTTGTACTCGGGAGCGCCTAGGCGAATGCAAGCGGTGTGCGAATAATTTTCTTTCAGGTTTGTCAATTATAGGCGCAAAGTGCTGTGATGAATATGACGATCAGGTCATATGCGCTATTTTGGATGGAATTAAAGGAGAATGGCTTTGATAAATCTAGCCCTAAGTGATCTACTAAAGTATTGTATTATATTAATTTAGGTTATTAGAGAGACAAATAGTAGCAACATATGAACAGGTAGCTGCACATCTATAAGCTATGGTTGAAACATATTTAATTCTTTAACCAATTGTACTCCTAAAGTATTGTGTTATACTGGCTCAGGTTAGAAGTGTGGGGAAAATATAGTGGAAATTGCGCATCCATAAGCTATGGTGAGAACAAATTTGGATTGAATATTAATGTCTCCCAAACATTAGGTGTAGTTGCCATCGTTAGGGCAAAGCTAAACTTTAGAGGCTTGCGCCCCAGAAGTGTAATCATACTTGGCAGTAAGGAAAGGGCAGTAGGTAGTTATGGTGTAGCTTGTTTCCCAATAATATTTACCGCTGATGACCTTATGTTTCTGGAAACTGTTCCCCATGATGGAGCTTAATGTCCCATGGGGCACCACACCAATATGACAATATTCCTAATAAATTGTTGTGCATTTAAGGATGGTCATTTTAAAATGTTTCGGAGGACGCAATAGGAAAATGTTCAGAATATCCACAGTCCTGGGTCAGATATTTCCTGGAAGTCCAGCTACTGCTCCATGCAAAACATTAGTGTGCGTCTTACCCCACTCCAATCCTTTAGGCTGTAGTGATCAACCACATAGAGCTGCCAGCACTACAGCATTGTAGAAAAATGTGCATGGAGACCACGGTAGGCAGAAATTCTCCTCCAGCAGGAAGCGTGTCTTAGTCATCCAAGATAGGCTCCCTTGGCTTCGGTCTATCTAGGCAGGCATCAGTAGTAGGAATGAGCTCTCTATCTCCATCGTAGATGTTACTCGTTCCCCCTACAACAATGGCTTGTTCAATGCACAGTCCAAGCGTGTCACGCAGCCCTCCATTTGAGCAAGAGGAGTCACCGGCAATTGTGTGAGAGCAAGGTTGCTATCATTCGACTAAGTTCTTGCCCCTGACAAAACATTGATTAATTAACTGGCTTAGCTTTACAAAATGTTCCTCAAGTATTGAAAGTATTGAGCAGATTGCTGCCTAAGATATCTGTACACTTGTAATCATTTTGCTAATATAAAGACTAGTAGAAAACGCACTGCTCTGTGTGGCCTCTGTACGGCCTCTGTACGAAAGCACAAAGTTTGGCAGTTTTTATCACTGCTACCGGGGATGTCTACACAACACCACCCGGTGGTGGTGGTGGTGGGGGGGGGTTAAGGGAGGTCTGTTTCACCTCTAAGGTTGGTTAGGACTTAAAGTCTCCGGAACATTAGCTTTGCTAATTCAAAAACCTAACACTCAGTTTTACTCTACAAGAGATATTAAAATTGTATCTTTCAGTTGCAGCCAAGAATGGTTGAAAAATCCTGTGATTTGAGCTTATATGTATTAGATTTCAGTGGAGCAAGCAATGTCACAGCTGTAGCCCTGAAGTTCCCCAGGAAAAGGTTTTTTTTAAATCACATACTCTGAATCATGAAATGAATGTGTTTCATGTTCCTTTAACCTTTTGTGATACAAAAATATATTAACATGGTTAACTACTGTTCTCATGGTAGTAAACTTTAGTAGTACATATCCCCTTAAAGGTGTTGACACCAGACAAAAAGAAGAGTTTTATGGGAATACTTAACCTTTGCCCTGAGCCCTGGCTGATTGTGTGACTGGCTGGTGCCTTGCGTCCCACCTGGGTATCATGTTACCTCATTGCTTTTGTGAGATAGTGAAGGGAATTACTTAACAGGAATAGAACTGATCTCTGAAAAGCTTATGTTCACGGCACACCCTGATTCCTAGACAATAAGTTGACAAACAGAAAGCCAGATCTGTAGGAACAAAGATGCCGGAATTCTGCCCTTATTCCTAAATAAACACAAGTAGGGAGATGTAACCCTTGTTATGTTTAGCCTTTGTCTCTCTGTCGCAGAGTTCATTACAAAGCAAAGGGATAAGTTATTCTTTAAACAGGAATGAAAGAAAACACAGAGTCTGTCACAGTCCTTTATCAAACAAGTCTATGGGATTATAAAGAATAAGCTAATAACTGTAACCATTATTTAAAAAACAATCAGGGCATATGTAAATACACATCTGTAGGCTAATGAAAATCCCCTGATCTGATGTCTGGATATACATGTACTGTATGTGTAATTGTATAGACTCTCAGAAAGGTTTACAGCCCCTGATGTAGTGAGTGCAAGCAGGCTAGATTTTACATTATGTAATGTAAGGCAGCTGCCTAGGGGTGTCCTCTCTGAGGAGCTACCTACTGATTGATCTTGTGATAAAGCTTTTTAGTACATTTCCTGCCATCTGTACTGGTGATAGAACTCATTCATATGCACATTCATGTTTGTGAGCTGGTGGCGAGCACGCATGTTAGTGGAGACAGAATATGTGTGTTGAAAAGTTACGGAGAATCCACTAAACTTTGTGGAGGGTAGGACCAACTCTATAATTGGACCAGGTGGGACTATTGGACCCAGTCAGCATCTGACATGGGTAGCATGATGGGAGAGCATATTCTGGCTGATAATGTCTCACCAGCAGGGTATCAGCAGGATATTTGCAGGGTATCAGTCAGACTGTAGTGGACAGAGGGTTGAGGCAGCTCATTTCATTATTGGACCCAGACAATACATTGAAGATGTCTGTTTGGCCCAAGAACAACAAGTAACCAGATGCCCTGGCTGTAAAACAGAGTATGAAGGACAATACAGAAGAAGACAGCTACTACCTCTCTGTGTTTTCTCACAAAAATAACTTCTTTGTCCATTTCATGAGTGTAAGATACAACCAACTAAAACCCCACATTGTACACATCTTGCTGGTACTTTATCAGTCTGATGCAGCACACAATGACAGCTCAGCCCTGAAGGTTAATCTCCTTACAGCAAGTGATGCCACAAGACCAGACTATGGGGCAGAATTATCAAGGGCCGAATGGTCCTGAATACCCCTGTTTCCGCACAAGCCATTAGGCTCGCCAAAAACAGGAGTTAAGAAGCAGCATCGTAAGACCGCTGCTCCTTAACTCGTCCGCTGCCTCTGAGACTGTGGACAGTATACGATCAAGTTTATCGACACCCCCTGTCTGGATTACACATAGGGCTGATTCTCAAAAGCTCTCTGATCAGGTCAGATTCTCTAAAAACAATGTTTAGTTTCTCTAAAGGCAAATTTACATTTGAGAGCTGTGTACCTTGCTAAGGCGCATACACTACATTTCTTAAGAAGAGATGAACATTATAGCTCTACGCACAGATATGTAGAAGACACAAGCCTTGTGTGACACACCAGGACCTAAAACTAATACATTAAATAATAATCTATTTTTATTTCTAATGTACCAGCAGATTCCACAATGATATACAGGGTACAATAAATAAAGACAAAACCGAGAGAGGCACTGCCTTACTGAGAGCTATCTGGAGAGACAAGGTAGGTCACTGTATATCTATGCATTTCAGTTATCCTTGAAAACCATTTTACAATATGTTTTTCTTAAACGTTGTCTCTACTAGCGTGATACCTATGAACTCGCACAACCTTTTCTGGCACTAAAGACCTTGAAAAAACACATTTGGTAAATTGGCTTTTATCTTTCAAGAGCTGATAACTTGTATAAAATGCATTTTATTGCAACAAAAAAAAATATATATATAACGCACACAAGTCTCTAGTCATGCATTAGCCTCAATTGTAAATATAACTTGTTTGTCCCAGTGTTAAAGGGAAATCCAGAAACACGCAACTTGTACAGTATCCAAAGGCAACAAATGAACCTAATGTGGCTCAGGTAGGTAGGCTGTGTGGCAAAAGTGAACTAAAAGAGATTGCACTAGATTAGAATAGGCATTTCAGCATGTCTCACTTTTTATCTTTAGCCATTCTGCAACTCTCCAGGACCTTCTATAAGGTCACAATTTACTCAGATCTGGATAACCACGCCCCTGTTTCATAACTTTCCCTGCCCAGCTCCGCCCACACCAACCCAACTTCCCTGATTAAATAATCAGTTTTTGATATGACTCCACCACCAGACCTCCCTGACTAAGCAACCAGCCTCTCTGTCCCAGATAACCTATAGGAATTACAGGGAGATATGCACACCTTATTTCTGTCTATCGGATAGGTGTACAGTCACTAGTTGTACCCATGTATACATTTAGTGTAAAATATATTTATGCAATAAGGGAAGCACTCCCATAGTAATGAGTAGGGAAGTATAGGTGTACAGTCACTAGTTGTACCCATGTATACATTTAGTGTAAAATATATTTATGCAATAAGGGAAGCACTCCCATAGTAATTAGTAGGGAAGTATAGGTGTACAGTCACTAGTTGTACCCATGTATACATTTAGTGTAAAATATATGTATGCAATAAGGGAAGCACTCCCATAGTAATGAGTAGGGAAGTATAGGTATACAGTCACTAGTTGTACCCATGTATACATTTAGTGTAAAATATTTGTATGCAATAAGGGAAGCACTCCCATAGTAATGAGTATGAAGTATAGGTGTACAGTCACTAGTTGTACCCATGTATACATTTAGTGTAAAATATATGTATGCAATAAGGGAAGCACTCCCATAGTAATGAGTAGGGAAGTATAGGTGTACAGTCACTAGTTGTACCCATGTATACATTTAGTGTAAAATATATGTATGCAATAAGGGAAGCACTCTCATAGTAATGAGTAGGGAAGTATAGGTATACAGTCACTAGTTGTACCCATGTATACATTTAGTGTAAAATATATTTATGCAATAAGGGAAGCACTCCCATAGTAATGAGTAGGGAAGTATAGGTATACAGTCACTAGTTGTACCCATGTATACATTTAGTGTAAAATATATGTATGCAATAAGGGAAGCACTCCCATAGTAATTAGTAGGGAAGTATAGGTGTACAGTCACTAGTTGTACCCATGTATACATTTAGTGTAAAATATTTGTATGCAATAAGGGAAGCACTCCCATAGTAATTAGTAGGGAAGTATTTTCAAGCTGAATTTGGGACAGATTATGAGTGGAGAGCTAGAAGTAATTGTTTTGCGTTCAGAAATTCGCTCTCATATTAAGAGTTGAAAATAAAAGGTTTGAGCTCTCGCATTTGCAAAGTCACAGTAACAAATAGACTTTGAGAAGTCACAAACACAAACCTACTGGTTATGGGAGTGATCCACCCAGTTCCAAGGGAGGAACAGGGGCAGGGCTTCTATTCAAATCTGTTTATAGTTCCCAAAAAAGAGGGAACTTTCAGACCAATCTTGGATCTCAAGATCCTAAACAAATTTCTCAGGGTCCCATCCTTCAAGATGGAGACTATCCGAACCATCCTCCCTATGATCCAGGAGGGTCAATATATGACTACCGTGGACTTAAAGGATGCTTATCTCCACATTCCAATTCACAGAGATCATCATCAGTTCCTCAGGTTCGCCTTCTTAGATAGGCATTACCAGTTTGTGGCTCTTCCCTTCGGGTTAGCCACGGCACCAAGAATCTTTACGAAGGTTCTAGGGTCCCTACTGGCAGTTCTAAGGCCACGAGGCATAGCGGTGGCTCCTTACTTAGACGACATTCGGATACAGGCGTCGACTTTTCAAATCGCCAAGTCCCATACAGACATTGTTCTGGCCTTTCTGAGGTCTCACGGGTGGAAGGTGAACGAAGAAAAGAGTTCTCTCTCCCCTCTCACAAGAGTTTCCTTCCTAGGAACACTGATAGATTCAGTAGAAATGAAGATTTTTCTGACAGAGGTCAGGTTATCAAAACTTCTAACTTCCTGCCGTGCTCTTCATTCCACTTCTCGGCCGTCAGTGGCTCAGTGTGTATGGAAGTAATCGGCCTAATGGTAGCGACAATGGACATAGTTCCGTTTGCCCGCCTACATCTCAGACCACTGCAAGTTTGCATGCTCAATCAGTGGAATGGGGATTACACAGATTTGTCCCCTCTGCTAAATCTGGATCAAGAGACCAGGGATTCTCTTCTCTGGTGGTTATCTCGGGTCCATCTGTCCAGGGGAATGAGTTTCCGCAGGCCAGAGTGGACTATAGTGACGACAGATGCCAGCATTCTGGGCTGGGGCGCAGTCTGGTACTCCCTGAAGGCTCAGGGTTCATGGACTCAGGAGGAAGCCCTCCTTCCGATAAACATTCTGGAACTGAGAGCGATATTCAATGCTCTTCAGGCTTGGCCTCAACTAGCTGCGGTCAGGTTCATCAGATTTCAGTCGGACAATATCACGACTGTAGCCTATATCAACCATCAGGGGGGGACCAAGAAGCCCCCTGGCAATGTTGGAGGTTTCAAAGATAATTCTATGGGCAAGGTTCACTCTTGCCATCTCTCAGCTATACATATCCCAGGAGTAGAGAACTGGGAGGCGGATTTTCTAAGTTGGCAGACTTTTCATCCGGGGGAGTGGGAGCTCCATCCGGAGGTATTTGCCCAGCTGATTCAACTATGGGGCAAACCAGAACTGGATCTGATGGTGTCTTGTCAGAACGCCAAGCTTCCTTGTTACGGGTCCAGGTCAAGGGATCCCCAGGCAGCGCTGATAGATGCTCTAGCAGCGCCCTGGTCCTTCAGCCTGGCTTATGTGTTCCCACCATTTCCTCTCCTCCCTCGTCTGATTGCCAAGATCAAGCAGGAGAGAGCTTCGGTGATTTTGATAGCACCTGCATGGCCACGCAGGACTTGGTATGCAGATCTGGTGGACATGTCATCCCTTCCACCATGGACTCTGCCGCTGAGGCAGGACCTTCTACTCCAAGGTCCATTCAAACATCCAAATCTAATTTCTCTGCGGTTGACTGCTTGGAGATTGAACGATTGATTTGATCAAAACGTGGTTTCTCTGAGTCGGTCATTGATACCTTAATTCAGGCTCGAAAGCCTGTCACCAGGAAAATCTATCATAAGATATGGTGTAGATATCTTCATTGGTGTGAATCCAAGGGTTACTCATGGAGTAAAGTCAGGATTCCTAGAATATTATCCTTTCTCCAAGAAGGATTGGAGAAGGGATTGTCAGCTAGTTCCTTAAAGGGACAGATTTCTGCTCTGTCTATTCTTCTGCACAAACGTCTGGCAGATGTTCCAGACGTTCAGGCGTTTTGTCAGGCTTTAGTTAGAATCAAGCCTGTGTTTAAACCTGTTGCTCTGCCATGGAGTTTAAATTTAGTTCTTAAAGTTCTTCAAGGGGTTCCGTTTGAGCCTCTGCATTCCATAGATATCAAGCTTTTATCTTGGAAAGTTCTGTTTTTGGTAGATATCTCTTCGGCTCGAAGAGTTTCAGAGTTATCTGCCTTACAGTGTGATTCCCCTTATCTGATCTTCCATGCAGATAAGGTAGTTTTGCGTACCAAACCTGGGTTTCTTCCTAAGGTGGTATCTAATAAGAATATCAATCAGGAGATTGTTGTTCCGTCACTGTGTCCTAATCCTTCTTCAAAGAAGGAACGTCTATTACACAATCTTGACGTGGTTCGCGCTTTAAAGTTTTATTTACAAGCTACTGAGGATTTTCGTCAAACATCTGCATTGTTTGTTGTCTACTCTGGACAGAGGAGAGGCCAAAAGGCTTCGGCATCTTCTCTTTCTTTTTGGCTGAGAAGCATAATCCGTTTAGCTTATGAGACTGCTGGCCAGCAGCCTCCTGAAAGAATTACAGCTCATTCCACTAGAGCGGTAGCTTCCACATGGGCTTTTAAAAACGAGGCCTCTGTTGAACAGATTTGTAAGGCGGCGACTTGGTCTTCGCTTCATACTTTTTCTAAATTCTACAAATTTGATACTTTTGCTTCCTCAGAGGCTATTTTTGGGAGAAAGGTCTTACAGGCAGTGGTGCCTTCCATTTAAGTTCCTGCCTTGTCCCTCCCTTCATCCGTGTCCTAAAAATTTGGTATTGGTATCCCACAAGTAATGGATGAACCCGTGGACTGGATACACCTTACAAGAGAAAACAAAATTTATGCTTACCTGATAAATTTCTTTCTTTTGCGGTGTATCCAGTCCATGGCCCGCCCTGTCACTTTAAGGCAGATGTTTTTTATTTTTAAACTACAGTCACCACTGCACCCTATAGTTTCTCATTTTTTTTCTTGCTCGTCTTCGGTCGAATGACTGGGGGTGGCAGTTAGGGGAGGAGCTATATAGACAGCTCTGCTGTGGGTGTCCTCTTGCAACTTCCTGTTGGGAAGGAGAATATCCCACAAGTAATGGATGAACCCTTGGACTGGATACACCACAAGAGAAAGAAATTTATTAGGTAAGCATAAATTTTGTTTTATAACTCTCTATATAGATGATTATATAAAGGTATAGATATTTACATATAAATAGGAATATCTCTTTAAAAATACAATAGACATTTTCCACTATGTGAAGAACAAAGGAATGTGAAATAATTACAGTAAATACACAGTTAATAAATATGAATATTGCATGAATATATATATATATATATACACATATGTGTTTATGTGTATATATGTCTGTAAATACATATATATACATATAAATACATATGTACCCACATATATGCAAATATATATATTCATATTAATTTAGACATGTATATGTATTATCTCTATGTTAAAGCCATTTGCCGTCCTTTTTTCCTAACACGTAAGACTTCTTATCTTTGGGCCCTAATAACTTTTTATGCAAGTTTTTTAATAATGCTTATAAGATGGTGTTATTATGAATGTAGCTGCACGTTTAAATGTAATTTTAAAGTGTTTTGTGCCACGTTTTATTCAAGGGTAACAGTTAAGCAGAGCTCTGAGATCACGGTAATCATTTTAGCATTTACTTTCAACTTGTTATATAAGTGGAATTTAACTTACATGCAAGTGATAGCGCACCACTTGTAATCTAACACTATGTGGGCAAAATTTACTAAAAGTCTTATATACCGGTCTCTGTTTTTTTAATATATAACAAATACATTTGTGAGAAATGTCCCCTACACCAAACCACACTCTACAGCATTTGCTGAAGCTGGAGAGACTGAAGCGAATTTAGCCATATTACTGTAAACAAGACTTCTGAAATCATTTTTTTATCTCAGTCACATGACTTGTCAGATGGTCCACTGGGATATATCAAAGTGTCATATATGGATTTCCAATAAATCTTTACTGCTTTCATGAACTTTAGACATTCAAATTAAGGTCTCAATAA
Organism: Bombina bombina; assembly: GCF_027579735.1. Lineage (NCBI taxonomy): Eukaryota > Metazoa > Chordata > Amphibia > Anura > Bombinatoridae > Bombina > Bombina bombina. The sequence goes on from NC_069502.1 coordinate 39,158,276, forward strand.
TCTGACTTGACCCACTGGGATATTTCACACTGTCATGTGACCTAATGCGTTTTCCTTCTGCTCTGAAGGCCGAGGCGCTGATGACGTAAAAGACGTAGAAGCTGCTTCTTCTGACATTGCTGATAGTTTAGTTAGGAATGTGGCACAGATCTGCCTTGTGGCTGGAAAAGTCTAAACATTTATAAAAGGAAATAAAAGGGAAACTGTTGTGTTTTCCAACGTTTCCTAGATAAGTTAGCACATGTATGTGACTCAGCAACCATACGCAGTGTGCCCATGCATAAATAAATGCTCTGAATTCTGATGTGTCCTCATATGACTGTGATGTCACTCCCAGCAGCCAATGCATGCACAGAGCCTACTGGCATATTCCTTACAGGTCACTTTTATTTAAAACCATCAAAATTGCTGAGTGATATGCCCCTTTTTTCAGGCATTTTTTACTTTTCTAATTCAGTTGCTAAGAGTAGTTGATATAAGCCCCAAACTGCATTACCAGCTATTAACTGCTTCATCAATTCAAAAATAGTAATAAGCACTTTTACACTAATAAAAAGCAGCACTAACAATAACACAACACATATATCATATGTACCCATAATGATCATATACTCTTCCCTTACATAGACTTATACACTTATTTCTATGTTTTTGTAACATACGTTAATCGCACACATCATCATCTTGTCTCATCACTGTACACGTTTCAGATGGGATTGAAGTAATAAGCAGAGGATATATTTGGGATTTGACAGATTAAAAACAGATTTAAAAAGATTAATTACAGATTAAGAACTACAGTGGCAATTTCTACATTTTCTATAATTTTCTGTTTACAACATGAGGGTTTATTTCAGATCATTAGTATGTGATTGCGATCACTTGTAAGGGCTGCTGACTATTTCTACTGATGTTTCTGAAACTATTTTTGCTGAAACTACCAAGACTGAGCCTGTATCTACAAATGCTGCTGCGCATTACAAAGTCAATGTTAAGTCACATAAATATCATTGCTGTGATATTGTGATCGCTACAGGGTAAACATTGTTTTGGTTACCATAAAATGATATTATTTTCGTGGGTTTACAGCTAAATGTGTAGATTGGTCGGTAATTTAAAATATTTATTAAAATTATAGATGTGATCACAATCACATATAGAGATCACAATCACATATATAGATCAATGAGTCTGAAAGATAAGTACAATGTTTTGCCAAAGTAAACTAAAACAAAACATTTAAATTTGCTTTTCTTTAACTTTGTTTTTTAGCATGATTTGTTGAAGAGCAAACATAAGTAGCTTTATAGGAGCTAAGGAGTGTGCACATGTCTAGCCTCCTAGGGCAGCAGTGTCTGCAACAATGTAGAACAGCTACAAACCTTGTTGCAAACAGAATAAATACATAGAAACTTAATCTAAAGGATAAGCCATAAAAGCATACATTTTCACCATCCTCCATTACTGTAGTGCAGGGGTTTTCAAATCCAGTCCTCAGGCTTCTCTAACACGCCAGATTTTAGGATTACTTTAGGTGAATTAGTTATAACTAATAACCAATAATTGATTATTATACAGCAGCTCCAGTTCAGATATCCTGAGAATCTGGAGAGGCCTGAGGACTGGAGTTGAAAAACACTGCTGTAGTTGAACCAGAAAACTTGAGTGCACACTGCAGTTAACCTGAGTTTTTAATATAGGAAAATGCTGCAGTGAAGCTCAGATGTCCCCTAAGAGCATCCTGTGACTAGGCACAGCAAATAGGGTGAGGAATAAATGTCCATCAGGCATTTTTCATTGCAGATGTATACATACACAAAAATTGACTTTATGTCTATGGTTAGTTAGTATGGATACGGTTAATGGGTTATGGCTAAGTTTAGGGTCAGGTGCATGGAAAGGGTTAATGGGTTATGGCTAGGGTTTGGGGTAGGGTATGGCTAGGTTTAGAATTAGGGATATGGCTAGAGTTAGGTCTAGGGTTTATGGTTAGGTCTATGGCTAGGGTTAGTACTATGATTTAACATCAAGATTAGGGTTAAGGCTAGGGTTAGGTTTCATGCTTAGAGTTAGGGCTATGTTTAAAGATATGGCTTGGGCTATGGTTTAGAATTAGGGTTATGTTTAATGTTAGGGTTAGATTTATGATTAGGGATAGCGTTTAAGATTAGGTTAATGTCTTAAATTTAAGGTTAAAGTTATGGTTAGGAGCAGGATTAAAGCTAAATTTATGACTAGGATTACGCTTTATAGTTAGGGCTACTGTTTAAGGCTAGGGATAGGTATATAGCTAGGCTTAAAGGTTAGGTCTATGGTTTATGGTTAGTGAGTGGGTTATAGCTAATATTAGGTCTATGATTTATACTGTAGTTAGTGACAAGGTTATGGCTAGGGTTAGGTCTATGATTTATACTGTAGTTAGTGACAAGGTTATGGCTAGGGTTAGGTCTATAGTTTTAAGGAAATGATAAGGGTTAGGTCTAGGTTTATGTTTAGGATAAGTGTTAGGACAAGGATTTATATTAGGAATAAGGTTAGGGTAAAACATTATTGTTTAAGTTTTGGGCTAGGGCTAGAATTTAACCCTAATGTAAAGGATATGACTAGGTTTTAACACCAGGGCTAGGGTTAGGTCTATGGTCTATCATCTGTGATGGTTTTATGGCTAGGGTTATGGTTTGGGTTTATTGTTGGGATTAGGGTTAGGGCTGAGTTTAACAATAGGATTAGTGTTAGGTCTGAAGTTTATGTTTAGGATTAGGGTTAGGTCTGAAGTTTATGGTTAGGATTACGGTTAGGGCTAGGGTTTTTAGTTAGGATTATGGTTAGGGCTAGGGTTTAGGATTAGTGTTAGGGATATAGTTTATGGTTAGGATTAGTTTTTAGTTTAATTTAGATTGTTAAAATTAGTGCTGGGGCTTATGGTTACAAATACTGGTAGGGTATATGGTTAGGATTAGGGTTAATTTATATGGTTAGGAATATTATTAGAGCTAGCATTTATGGTTAGGATTATGCTTCAAAATGTAGTTTATGGTTAAAATTAGAATTAGGGCTGGAGTTTATGGTTAGGATTTGGGTTATGGCTGGAGTTGATGGTTAGAATTTGTGTTATGGCTGGAGTTATGGTTAGGGCTAGGACTAGAGTTTATGGTTAGGGTTAGGACAAGAGTTTATGGTTGGGATAGGGTTTGGACTGGAGTTTATGGTTTAGATTAGGGTTAGGGCTTGGGTTTATGGTTAGTATTAAGGTTTGGGTTAGAGAGTATGGTTAGGATTAGGGTTAGGTCTGGAGTTCATGGTTAGGATTATGGTTAGAGTTTATGATTATGAATAGGGTTAAGGCTGGAGTTTATGGTTAGGATTTGGATTAGGGCTAGAGTTTATGGTTATGAATAGGGTTAATGCTAGAGTTTATGGTTACAGTATATGGTTAGGATTAAGGTTAGAGCTAGAGTTTACGGTTAGGTTTAGGACAGGAGTTTATGGTTAGGGTTAGTGCTAGAGTTTATGGTTAGGGTTAGAGTTTATGGTTAGGATTAAGGTTAGGGATATAGTTTATGGTTAGGATTAGGTTTAGGGCTAGGGTTTTTAGTTAGGATTATGGTTAGGGCTAGGGTTTAGGATTAGTGTTAGGTATATAGTTTATGGTTAGGATTAGTTTTTAGTTTAATTTAGATTGTTAAAATTAGTGCTGGGGCTTATGGTTACAAATACTGGTAGGGTATATGGTTAGGATTAGGGTTAAATTGTATGGTTAGGAATAGTATTAGAGCTAGCATCTATGGTTCGGATTATGCTTCAAAATGTAGTTTATGGTTAAAATTAGGATTAGGGCTGGAGTTTATTGTTACGATTTGGGTTAGGGAATATGGTTAGGGCTGGAGTTTATGGATAGTATTAGGGTTAAGGCTGGAGTTGATGGTTAGAATTTGGGTTATGGCTGGAGTTATGGTTAGGGCTAGGACTAGAGTTTATGGTTATGATTAGGGTTAGGACAAGAGTTTATGGTTGGGATAGGGTTTGGACTGGAGTTTATGGTTTAGATTAGGGTTAGGGCTTGGGTTTATGGTTAGTATTAAGGTTTGGGTTAGGATTAGGGTTAGGATTATGGTTAGAGTTTATTGTTATGAATAGGTTTAAGGCTAGAGTTTATGGTTAGGATTTGGGTTAGGGCTAGAGTTTATGGTGATGAATAGGGTTAAGGCTAGAGTTTATGGTTGCGGTATATGGTTTGGATTAAGGTTAGGGCTAGAGTTTACAGTTAGGTTTAGAACTGGAGTTTATGGTTAGGGTTAGTGCTAGAGTGTATGGTTAGTGTTAGAGTTTATGGTTAGGATTAAGGTTAGGGATATAGTTTATGGTTAGGATTAGGTTTAGGGATAGAGTTTATGGTTAGGATTAGGGTTAGTGCTGGGGTTTATGAATAGGGTTAGTGATAGAGTTTATGGTTAGGATTAGGTTGGTGCTGGGGTTTATTGTTAGGATTAGGGTTCAGGATAGAGTTTATGGTTAGGATTAGGATTTGGAATAGAGTTTATGGTTAGGATTAGGGTAAGTGCTGGGGTATATGGTTAGTATTGGGGTTAGTGCTAGAGTTTATGGTTAGTGTTAGTGTTTACAACAGGAGTATTGCACAATTATAGCCCATTTTTATAGGTTTTATCTAATTTGTAAACCATAGCTACAGGCAATATTAAGGGTCATTGCTATCTCTGCAAATTACATTTTAATGCCATATTCCAATATAAATGTATCACATATTTTGTTTATAAAAATCCCAATATCCTTTAGGAAAGAATTTGGAAGAAAATAGTTTAGAATCTATTCAACTAGAATATAATCCCTGTGTATTATCTAGCAACCGGTGTGCACATTAGGATGTGTTTGTGAGCATTGGGAGGGGGTCTGTTGACATGTGACATTCCTTCCAGCCTGCTCAGACAGGACAAAGCCCCCGGACCTTCATCTCACACCTGTCGTGTTACAATACTAACAAATATAGGTGATCCTTAGACCTGGGGCAGGACCGGTTCCTGAAAACAAATAAAATAATGCTGGGATTTGGCAAACTCTAAATGAGCTCCTAAAATGAATCCAGTGATTAATGTTTTTATTTTGTCTTTACCTGTAAAGTCACATGAAAATAATCATTTATGTAGATGTATACAAAGTATATATCAGCAATCACTGCATCGTAAAGGATCTGCGCACAAACAAATGCTTTAAAATCAATCAAACTGTCATTTCTTAGCAAAATTTGTAAAGTTCTGTAGGAATGGATCAAGCAATCACAGTGCCGCATGCGGTAGGGCTGGGAATATGAATCATGCACTCCATCCTCTCTGCGGGGCAGTAGGAAACCAACAGTGAGACACCACACACAGTGAGACACCAAACACAGTGAGACACCAAACACAGTGACACCAAACACAGTGAGACACCAAACACAGTGAGACACCAAACACAGTGAGACACCAAACACAGCGAGACACCAAACACAGCGAGACACCAAACACAGTGTGACACCACACACAGTGAGACACCAAACACAGTGAGACACCAAACACAGTGAGACACCAAACACAGCGAGACAACAAACACAGCGAGACACCAAACACAGCGAGACACCAAACACAGTGTGACACCAAACACAGTGAGACACCAAACACAGTGTGACACCAAACACAGTGAGACACCAAACACAGTGTGACACCAAACACAGTGAGACACCAAACACAGTGTGACACCAAACACAGTGAGACACCAAACACAGTGTGACACCAAACACAGCGAGACACCAAACACAGCGAGACACCAAACACAGTGTGACACCAAACACAGTGGGACACCAAACACAGTGTGACACCAAACACAGTGTGACACCAAACACAGTGAGACACCAAACACAGTGACACCAAACACAGTGAGACACCAAACACAGTGAGACACCAAACACAGTGACACCAAACACAGTGAGACACCAAACACAGTGAGACACCAAACACAGCGAGACACCAAACACAATGAGACACCAAACACAGTGAGACACCAAACACAGAGAAACACCAAACATAGTGAGACACCAAACACAGTGAGACACCAAACACAGTGACACCAAACACAGCGAGACACCAAACACAGTGAGACACCAAACACAATGAGACACCAAACACAGTGAGACATACAACACAGCGAGACACCAAACACAGTGAGACACCAAACACAATGAGACACCAAACACAGTGTGACACCAAACACAGTGAGACACCAAACACAATGAGACACCAAACACAGTGTGACACCAAACACAGTGAGACACCAAACACAATGAGACACCAAACACAGTGTGACACCAAACACAGTGAGACACCAAACACAGTGTGACACCAAACACAGTGTGACACCAAACACAGTGAGACACCAAACACATTGTGACACCAAACACAGTGAGACACCAAACACAGCGAGACACCAAACACAGTGAGACACCAAACACAGTGTGACACCAAACACAGAGAGACACCAAACACATTGTGACACCAAACACAGTGAGACACCAAACACAGTGAGACACCAAACACAGAGAGACACCAAACACAGTGAGACACCAAACACAATGAGACACCAAACACAGTGAGACACCAAACACAGTGAGACACCAAACACAGTGAGACACCAAACACAGTGAGACACCAAACACAGCGAGACACCAAACACAGTGAGACACCAAACACAGTGTGACACCAAACACAGTGAGACACCAAACACAATGAGACACCAAACACAGTGAGACATACAACACAGTGAGACACCAAACACAGTGTGACACCAAACACAGTGAGACACCAAACACAGTGAGACACCAAACACAGTGAGACACCAAACACAGTGAGACACCAAACACAGTGAGACACCAAACACAATGAGACACAAAACACAGTGAGACACCAAACACAGTGAGACACCAAACACAGTGAGACACCAAACACAGTGAGACACCAAACACAGCGAGACATACAACACAGCGAGACACCAAACACAGTGAGACACCAAACACAGTGAGACACCAAACACAGTGAGACACCAAACACAGTGACACCAAACACAGTGAGACACCAAACACAGTGAGACACCAAACACAGTGAGACACCAAACACAGTGACACCAAACACAGTGAGACACCAAACACAGTGAGACACCAAACACAGTGAGACACCAAACACAATGAGACACCAAACACAGTGAGACACCAAACACAGTGAGACACCAAACACAGTGAGACACCAAACACAGTGAGACACCAAACACAGTGTGACACCAAACACAGTGAGACACCAAACACAGTGAGACACCAAACACAGTGAGACACCAAACACAGTGAGACACCAAACACAGTGAGACACCAAACACAGTGAGACACCAAACAAAGTGAGACACCAAACACAGTGAGACACCAAACACAGTGAGACAACCAAACACAGTGAGACACCAAACACAGTGAGACACCAAACACAGTGAGACACCAAACACAGCGAGACACCAAACACAGTGAGACACCAAACACAGTGAGACACCAAACACAGTGAGACACCAAACACAGTGAGACATACAATACAGTGAGACATCAAACACAGTGAGACACCAAACACAGTGAGACACCAAACACAGCGAGACACCAAACACAGCGAGACACCAAACACAGCGAGACACCAAACACAGTGAGACACCAAACACAGTGAGACACCAAACACAGTGAGACACCAAACACAGTGAGACACCAAACACAGTGAGACACCAAACACAGTGAGACACCAAACACAGTGAGACACCAACACAGTGAGGACACCCAAACACAGTGAGACACCAAACACAGTGAGACACCAAACACAGTGAGACACCAAACACAGTGAGACACCAAACACAGTGAGACACCAAACACAGTGAGACACCAAACACAGTGAGACACCAAACACAGTGTGACACCACACACAGTGAGACACCAAACACAGTGAGACACCAAACACAGTGAGACATACAACACAGTGAGACACCAAACACAGTGAGACACCAAACACAGTGAGACACCAAACACAGTGAGACACCAAACACAGCGAGACACCAAACACAGTGAGACACCAAACACAGCGAGACACCAAACACAGCGAGACACCAAACACAGTGAGACACCAAACACAGCGAGACACCAAACACAGTGAGACACCAAACACAGCGAGACACCAAACACAGCGAGACATACAAACACAGTGAGACACTCAAACACAGGAGACACCAAACACAGTGAGACACCAAACACAGTGAGACACCAAACACAGTGAGACACCAAACACAGTGAGACACCAAACACAGTGAGACACCAAACACAGTGAGACACCAAACACAGCGAGACACCAAACACAGTGAGACACCAAACACAGTGAGACACCAAACACAGTGAGACACCAAACACAGTGAGACACCAAACACAGTGAGACACCAAACACAGTGAGACACCAAACACAGTGAGACACCAAACACAGTGAGACACCAAACACAGTGAGACACCAAACACAGTGAGACACCAAACACAGTGAGACACCAAACACAGCGAGACACCAAACACAGTGAGACACCAAACACAGTGAGACACCAAACACAGTGAGACACCAAACACAGTGAGACACCAAACACAGTGAGACACCAAACACAGTGAGACACCAAACACAGTGAGACACCAAACACAGTGAGACACCAAACACAGCTGAGACACCAAACACAGTGAGACACCAAACACAGCGAGACACCAAACACAGTGAGACACCAAACACAGTGAGACACCAAACACAGTGAGACACCAAACACAGTGAGACACCAAACACAGTGAGACACCAAACACAGTGAGACACCAAACACAGTGAGACACCAAACACAGTGAGACACCAAACACAGTGAGACACCAAACACAGTGAGACACCAAACACAGCGAGACACCAAACACAGTGAGACACCAAACACAGTGAGACACCAAACACAGTGAGACACCAAACACAGTGAGACACCAAACACAGTGAGACACCAAACACAGTGAGACACCAAACACAGTGAGACACCAAACACAGTGAGACACCAAACACAGTGAGACACCAAACACAGTGAGACACCAAACACAGTGAGACACCAAACACAGTGAGACACCAAACACAATGAGACACCAAACACAGCGAGACACCAAACACAGTGAGACACCAAACACAGTGAGACACCAAACACAGCGAGACACCAAACACAGCGAGACACCAAACACAGCGAGACACCAAACACAGCGAGACACCAAACACAGTGAGACACCAAACACAGTGAGACACCAAACACAGTGAGACACCAAACACAGTGAGACACCAAACACAGTGAGACACCAAACACAGTGAGACACCAAACACAGTGAGACACCAAACACAGTGAGACACCAAACACAGTGAGACACCAAACACAGTGAGACACCAAACACAGTGAGACACCAAACACAGTGAGACACCAAACACAGCGAGACACCAAACACAGTGAGACACCAAACACAGTGAGACACCAAACACAGTGAGACACCAAACACAGCGAGACACCAAACACAGCGAGACACCAAACACAGTGAGACACCAAACACAGCGAGACACCAAACACAGCGAGACACCAAACACAGCGAGACACCAAACACAGTGAGACACCAAACACAGTGAGACACCAAACACAGTGAGACACCAAACACAGTGAGACACCAAACACAGTGAGACACCAAACACAGTGAGACACCAAACACAGTGAGACACCAAACACACTGAGACACCAAACACAGTGAGACACCAAACACAGTGAGACACCAAACACAGTGAGACACCAAACACAGCGAGACATCAAACACAGCGAGACAACCAAACACAGCGAGACACCAAACACAGCGAGACACCAAACACAGTGAGACACCAAACACAGCGAGACACCAAACACAGCGAGACACCAAACACAGCGAGACACCAAACACAGCGAGACACCAAACACAGCGAGACACCAAACACAGCGAGACACCAAACACAGCGAGACACCAAACACAGCGAGACACCAAACACAGCGAGACACCAAACACAGCGAGACACCAAACACAGTGAGACACCAAACACAGCGAGACACCAAACACAGTGAGACACCAAACACAGTGAGACACCAAACACAGAGAGACACCAAACACAGTGAGACACCAAACACAGTGTGACACCAAACACAGTGAGACACCAAACACAGTGAGACACCAAACACAGCGAGACACCAAACACAGTGAGACACCAAACACAGCGAGACACCAAACACAGCGAGACACCAAACACAGTGGAG